>NC_058087.1:3303501-3603501 GCF_014858855.1 Bufo gargarizans | reverse complement strand
CTTGTGTTAAGTTGTAGTGTAATTGATGGTCATTATTACTGGAACATGAGGAAGACGTCCTTATCAAGGACTGAGAAGATAAGGTTAGCGCGTTTCTGCAGCCATTAGTGCACACTGTCTCCACTCAGCAATGGAGAAGTAAAAAAACATTTACAGGTGAAGAGCAGAGAGGGTCCTAAGGTCTGGGGTCTGTATTAATTTAGGGGATCTGTATTAGGCCACCTGCACATGGGTGAAGGTCTATGCGTTTATGCACCAAATCCGCACAAAAATACGCATGTTATTTGCAGTTTTTGGTGCTGATTTCAAGCAGTTTTCGTGCAGATCTCACCCTTGCATTGAAAAGGGGTAAAATCCACACAAAAGAAATACACAAAAAATTAACATGCTGTGGATTTAAAAATCAGCAGGGAAGGTAAATTAACACATAGAAAGAAGAAGCAGATGCAGAACCCCAGAATACGATATTTGTAAAAAAAAAAAAATTTTTATTTAATGTTCTGATGTATTGTATTACCCATTTACTTGT
This sequence comes from Bufo gargarizans, assembly GCF_014858855.1. Taxonomy (NCBI): domain Eukaryota; kingdom Metazoa; phylum Chordata; class Amphibia; order Anura; family Bufonidae; genus Bufo; species Bufo gargarizans. The sequence continues at coordinate 3,602,972 of NC_058087.1, read as the reverse complement.
GTATGGATTAGGCAGGATTAATAATCCCGTCTCTGCCCTTGTAGGAAGCTGGGAGATGGACTTGGGTCCGCCCCTAGTTCTTTCTAGTGATAACTGCATGTGCTCACTCCTCAGGGCGAATAGGCTTGAGACCCAGAGAATATTCTACCTGAGAATATTTGCATTAATAAAGCCATCTCCGCTATACAGTGCTCGAGAAAGAACTTGAAGGTCCAAATCTGCCTTGCCAAAAACTGGAGTCAGTCAGTAAGATATTCGCTGACAAAGATTTTACTGCAGTGAAAGGGACATTGCTAATATACCCATCACACTTTGACAGCCGTATATATCTTCATCTCGTATCCCTCAGCTGGGAATTACAAACAAGCTTTCCAAGAACCTTATTGCCAGCCTTAGATTCTTCAAAAAGAAAGAAAAAGAAAGAAGGAAGGAGTACTCCAACCCCCATCATTGCTTATATCCATACATTGCTAGTGGAGAAAATTTGCACTGTGAATTGTTTGGAACTGTGTTTGATACTGTTGACTTATCTATTTGTCTACAACTGACCTGGTTACTGACTCCAGCACCAATCGCCGGCCACAACACCGATATCTCCCGCCTTGCGCCCGCACCAAACTAATAACACCCCATCTATCATCAGACAGGAGCCCCAACATCTGGGTGTAGACTAAGGGAAGGAAGAGTGCTTAATCCTGTCAATGCCCAGGCCCTATGGAACATCATTGTGAGGATTGCCACTGTGATTTATAACTGTTGCAGGAAAAGCCACTATCACTCCCATCCTCCGCACCATTCCTCCGAGGCCGAGGCAATGCCCAAAGTGTACACGAGATTTCTGAAATCTCATACAGTTTGCTGGTAACTTTTCAGCTCTAGTTTCGGAAGGTCTGCTGTCTGTATTTGTTTAGTATATTGTATTGTTTAAGGGGGTCTGGTTGGAGGGTTTTCTCTTAATTTAGGGGGTGTCTGCATTTATTTTGAGGTCTATATTAGATTAAGGTGCTGGTCTGTGCTTTGTATTTGTTTAGGGGTCTGGACTGCATTTGTTTAGAGGGAAGTCTGCATTTATTTTGAGGTCTGGAGTCTGTATTAGTTTAGTGGTCTGTATCAGATTAAAGGGGTTTTCTGAGACTTTAAAACAGATGACCCTAGCTTCTGGATAGGTCATCAGTATCTGGACGGTCCGACACCCCGGACCCCCGCTGATCAGCTGTTTGAGAAGGCACCAGTGCTCCCTGTAGCGCCGCGGCCTTCTCTCAGCTCACAAAGTACAGCTCCGTCCCATGTATAGCGGCTGTGCTTGGTATCGCGCTCAGCCCCATTCACTTCTCCTAGGCCACGTGACTGATGTATGTGGCATCACATGGCCTAGGGAAAGCTGAGAGGAGGCCGCGGCGATATTGTGTGCGCCAGTGCCTTCTAAAACAGAGGGTAGATCATCCAGAGGGTAGATCATCAGTATAAAAGTCTTCAAGGGTCCCATCTGTGTTCCGTATTTGTTTAAGGATCTGCCTTGGGTTCTCTACTAGTTTATGGGTCAGGTCTGGGGTCCATAATAGTTTAAGGGTATAGTCTATGGTCTGTAGATAAATAAGAGTCTGGTCTGAGGTCTATAATAATGTAAGGGTATAGTCTATGGTCTGTAGATAAATAAGAGTCTGGTCTGAGGTCTATAATAATGTAAGGGTATAATCTATGGTCTGTAGATAAATAAGAGTCTGGTCTGAGGTCTATAATAATGTAAGGGTATAGTCTATGGTCTGTAGATAAATAAGAGTCTGGTCTGAGGTCTATAATAGTTTAAGGGTATAGTCTATGGTCTGTAGATAAATAAGAGTCTGGTCTGAGGTCTATAATAATGTAAGGGTATAGTCTATGTCTGTAGATAAATAAGAGTCTGGTCTGAGGTCTATAATAATGTAAGGGTACAGTCTATGGTCTGTAGATAAATAAGAGTCTGGTCTGAGGTCTGTAATAATGTAAGTGTATAGTCTATGGTCTGTAGATAAATAAGAGTCTGGTCTGAGGTCTATAATAATGTAAAATAATAGTCTATGGTCTGTAGATAAATAAGAGTCTGGTCTGAGGTCTATAATAATGTATGGGTATAGTCTATGGTCTGTAGATAAATAAGAGTCTGGTCTGAGGTATATAATAATGTATGGGTATAGTCTATGGTCTGTAGATAAATAAGAGTCTGGTCTGAGGTCTATAATAATGTAAGGGTACAGTCTATGGTCTGTAGATAAATAAGAGTCTGGTCTGAGGTCTATAATAATGTAAGGGTATAGTCTATGGTCTGTAGATAAATAAGAGTCTGGTCTGAGGTCTATAATAATGTAAGGGTACAGTCTATGGTCTGTAGATAAATAAGAGTCTGGTCTGAGGTCTATAATAATGTAAGGGTATAGTCTATGGTCTGTAGATAAATAAGAGTCTGGTCTGAGGTCTATAATAATGTAAGGGTACAGTCTATGGTCTGTAGATAATTAAGAGTCTGGTCTATGATCTGTATAAGATTAAGGATCTGGTCTGATGTCTATAATAATGTAAGGGTATAGTCTATGGTCTGTAGATAATTAAGGGTCTGGTATCTATTTTAGTTTAAGGGTCTGGTCTAGGTTTTGTATTTTTTAAGGGGTCTGGTTTAGGTCTGTATTAGTTTACTGGGTCAAATCTGGAGTCTTAACTTTGGGATATAACGGAGGGGATCGCACACCCTATATAAACAGGCAGGGCGTATGTTTAATACCTGGGCATGATGTGCCTCACTCTTCACCTTGAATATCGTTTGTAGTAATCTCCTTTATGTCATTTCTGAAACATAGGCCCGTATGTAAAGTGCAGCTGCTTGTGCCTCATTAGCCGTGCTAGGACACCGCTGTCGCATCTGTCACACTCCGGAGGAGATTCACGGCTATACCCAAACACATCTGCACATTAGGTCAGGACCTGCTCTCATCTTGTAGGGGCAGCAACAAACTGACACAATGCTGTTCAGATGACAGATTTTCTGTTGTACTTGGCAGATTCCAGCAGTCCTTACGGGGTGTGTCTCCAAATCCCAAGTGCCGGTACAATCCTTACAAGGCTCTCCAGCAACGTGTTATGACTGAAGCTGCAACTAGCGACGACCCAGACATTTCTGGACTATCAAATGCTGCATTAGGCTACATGCACACGACAGTTTTTTTTCTCTGCGTCCGTTCCGTTTTTTTGGGCTGATCGGATGGTTACCCATGCATTTCTATGGAGCCGTTAAAATTGCGATGTAGTCAACCATTTCTTTTCTGTGTCCGCTGTCCGTGTTTCCCGTCCACCCAAAAAGTATTGCATGTCCTATTCTTGTCCGCAATAAACGTTTTGCGGACCCATTGAAGTCAATGGGTCCGCAAAAAAAATCCGGATGACCAATGGAAGCCATCTGTATGTCATCCCCATCCGTTTTTTTTGCGGATTGTTGCTGGGAAACCTGTATATATTAAATTTCAAGAATTACAGCCTTCAGTTTTTTTGGGCAGACCGCAAAAAAAAAATTAAGACACACGGAAACACAACCTACAAAATTTGCGGACAAACGGAACGGATGTGGATGTAAAAAAAAAACAGGAACACGGATCCGCTATTTGCGGACCGCAAAAAAACCTGTTGTGTGCATGTAGCCTTAAGGAAGGTTACTATTTGCATTGATAGAACATTGTTAACATATATAACCAAATGTATTTCCCGGACATCTGACTTAAAGGGGAATTCCCATCTCAGACAATGGGGGCATATCGCTAGGATATGACCCCATTATCTGATAGGTGCGGGCCCCAGAAGTGGGACCTGCACCTATCTCGTAAACGTAGCCTGGCATAGTAAAGGAAGGCACACCAAGCATGCGCAGCCGCCCTCCATTCATTTCTGGGGCCGCCAAAAAAGCAGATCACTTTCTCGGCTATTTCCATAGAAGCGGTGGCCGCGCAGGCGCAGTGCAATTCCGTTAATTTCTGTGGGGACTCCGAAAACAGCTGAGTGCGCCGCTTGGCTATTTTTGGTGGGCCAAAAGACACGCTTGATGGTGGCCGGACCCAGCACTGCCAGTCACCACTTGCAGGCTTTGTTTTCAGCTCCATTTACGAGATAGGTGCGGGTCCCAGGGGGGCAATGGGGGTATATCTGGACTGGAATAGTACATTCCAGTCTGGCTCCCCCTCTTTGAGGAGGTGTGGAATGTTCCCACATCCTGCTTCATGGGGAGGAAAGGAAGTTCTAGTTAGTGTACCAGCCACCCCTGCTTGGGGAAGGCTGTGTTAGTAGGAGCTCCCAGAACCAGGGATCCCAACCTAGGATCCAGCCTCGGCTGATGCCAAGGATCACTCTTCCCAGTCTGAGCCCTTCAGCCTCGACTGTGGACAAGCAAGCAGCACCTCCAGAACTACAGATCTCCAGGAAGAATCATTCCCTGCGAGCAGTCCTGTGAGTACTTATCCACTAACTACTCATAGACTTATATGCACATATCCTGACCCACTGCATCATGGGCTATTGTACCAGTGTCCTGCTCATTGCACACCCCCATTGTCTGAGATAGGAATACCCCTTCAAATGGAAATACAGTAAAATCTGATAATCCGGCGCTGTATACAGTGACATTCGGCTGACACGCCTGGTGGATGGTGTGGGCTCAGCTCCTTCCCTGCACTGTATGACAGGGACTATCTGCGGCGGTGACTGGATCCCCAGTATTGTGACTTTTTGTATAATGTGGCTCCTCTGATATATCGTGCTATTATACATGCATTTAATTCTTGCTACTTACAGTGGGATGCGATAGTTTGGGCAACCTTGTTAATCGTCATGATTTTCCTGTATAAATCGTTGGTTGTTACGATATAAAATGTCAGTTAAATATATCATATAGGAGACGCACACAGTGATATTTGAGAAGTGAAATGAAGTTTATTGGATTTACAGAATGTGCGATAATTGTTTAAACAAAATTAGGCAGGTGCATACATTTGGGCACCACAAAAAAAGAAATGAAATCAATATTTAGTAGATCCTCCTTTTGCTGAAATTACAGCCTCTAAACGCTTCCTGTAGTTTCCAATGAGAGTCTGGATTCTGGCTGAAGGTATTTTGGACCATTCCTCTTTACAAAACATCTTTAGTTCATTCAGGTTTGATGGCTTCCGAGCATGGACAGCTCTCTTTAAGTCACACCACAGATTTTCAGTTATATTCAGGTCTGGGGACTGAGATGGCCATTCCAGAACGTTGTACTTGTTCCTCTGCCTTAGTGGATTTTGAGCAGTGTTTAGGGTCGTTGTCTTGTTGAAAGATCCAGCCCCGGCGCAGCTTCAGCTTTGTCACCGATTCCTGGACATTGGTCTCCAGAATCTGCTGATACTGAGTGGAATCCATGCGTCCCTCAACTTTGACAAGATTCCCAGTCCCTGCATTGGCCGCACAGCCCCACAGCATGATGGAACCACCACCATATTTTACTGTAGGTAGCAGGTGTTTTTCTTGGAATGCTGTGTTCTTTTCCCTCCATGCATAACACCCCTTGTTATGGCCAAATATTTTAGTTTCATCAGTCCACAGCACCTTATTCCAAAATGAAGCTGGCTTGTCCAAATGTGCCTTAGCCCACCGCAAGCGGCACTTTTTGTGCTGTGGGCGGAGAAAAGGCTTCCTCTGCATCCCTCTCGCATACAGCATCTCCTTGTGTAAAGTGCGCCGAATGGTTGAACGATGCACAGTGACTCCATCTGCAGCAAGATGATGGTTGTAGGTCTTTGGTGCTGGTCTGTGGGTTGACTCTGACTGTTCTCACCATTCGTCGCTTCTGTCTATCCGGGATTTTTCTTGGTCGGCCACTTCGAGCCTTAACTTGAGCTGAACCTGTGGTCTTCCATTTCCTCAATATGTTCCTAACTGTGGAAACAGCTGAAATCTCTGAGACAGCTTTTTGTATCCTTCCCCTAAACCATGATGGGGAACAATCAGGTCTTCAGGTCATTTGAGAGTTGTTTTGAGACCCCCATGTTGCTACTCTTCAGAGAAAATTAAAAGAGAAGGGGAACTTACAATTGACCCCCTTAAATACTCTTTCTCATAGCTGGATTCACCTGTGTATGTAGGTCAGGGGTCACTGAGCTTACCAAGCCAATCTGAGCTCCAATAATTAGTTCTAAAGGTTTTGGAATCAATAAAATGACAACAACAACAGAGACCACAGTGTAGCACCGGCCTGATTGTGTGTAAACAATTATCGCACACTTTCTGTAAATCCAATAAACTTCATCTCACTTCTCAGATATCACTGTGTGCGTCTCCGATATGATGGATTTAACTGACATTTTTTATCGTAACAACCAACGATTTATACAGGAAAATCATGACGATTAACAAGGTTGCCCAAACTTTCGCATCTCACTGTATGTTGCCGTTTTAATTTTCCTACGCTAGGTCAGGGATGCTCAACCTAAGGCCCTCCAGCTGTTGCAAAACGACAACTCCCAGTATGCCCTGACTGACTACAGCTATCAGCCTACAGCAGGGCATGGTGGGAGTTGTAGTTTTATAACAGCTGGAGAGCCGCAGGTTGAGCATCCCTGCACTAGGTGACGAGGGCCTAGTTTTGCCATGGGGCCCTATGAATTACAGTTACGCCCCTGCGGGAACATGAAACAGCTGTAAAGAAATACGAGTGCTACTATCGCAATTTGATGTAATTATAATGCGTAATATCTGAAGGTGCTCGACTTTTATAAATGACTTTTATATATAGTTTTCTATGACATTCCGATAATCCAGAATATCTGTAAATCCAACGCCTATCAGTGCCGAATTAAAGCTAGTTTTGCCGGTCACATATGAGGTACTGTGGTTCTTTATTCTCAGATGTTTCACATGTTTGCAGCTATAGCTAATAATACCCCAGACATGGATGGGTGTGACCGCTCTAACAATGACGAGATAACAATGCTATAATGTAAATAAGAGCGTTCAAGTGATCCGTGAACGCAGCTCCTGCCTCCCACACGGTGAATGCCGAGAGCCGAGCTACAGGAACGCCTGAATAACCAGTAATCATTATACTAATATAGCAGCTATTTTATCATATACACATTGGCAGCAGTGGGTTTATTCAGCCAATGCATCTAAAATAGCAAATGAAGGAATTCTGCTAATTGTCTTGATCAAAAAATCTCCTGCCGTTTTGTGTTAACAGCAACTAGGCAAACCTCCATATCTCCATGGTTACAGACTACAAACGAACCCTGTTTGTAGTCGGATCCTACAGTAAAGTGTTATTCCGACCACGGATGATGGTAGGTGTTAAAATACCCAGAGAATAGGGCATTCAAATGTTGGGGGTTCATGAATCTGGTCTCTGAGTGGAGCAAAGATTTTTTTATTTTTTTTTGGGGGGGGGGGGAATTTATTAAAGAGGACCTGTTCTCTCTCCTGACATGTCTGTTTTAGTACCTACTTGGTTCCTCCTTGTAATAATTCTAAAGCATCTTTTCTTATGACTCTGTGTTGTGTCACCCCTCTATTATTCCTACTAGAAGTTTATGAATGAATTGTCAGCATCCTGCAATAAGACACTTACTAATGTACTGTGATTGTCCATATTGCCTCCTTTGCTGGCTTGATTCATTTTTCTAACGCATTATACAATGCTCGTTTCTAGGGGTTAAGACCACCGCTGCAGCTCAGATATGAAGTGGAAGGGACAGGAGCTGCTGAGCATGCGTGCCAATACACACTCCCACAGTCCCGGCCACCAGAGAGGCCAGCACTTTTTCCTATAGTGTGCAAGCACGACCACCACTGATGGATTGCAGGGTGGTCGTAACCCCTGGAAAAGAGCAGTTGTTTAATGTGATGGAAAAATGAATCCAGCCAGCAAAGGAGGCAATATGGACAATCACAATACATTAGTAGATGCCTTGTATTAACTTTCTATACATGATTAATGCCATTTGCTGAAACAAGACGACCCCTTTAAGACTGGCGTGACAACTACTCTAAGCATTTTTCTGGGTCAGAAAATAGTTGCTACTTTTGAAAGCCTTTCAGTCTGTGCCATACTAGAACAAACTACAGCCCCTATGGATAAGAATATGGGGTGAACCCGAGAGAAGAGTCTGGACTTGGGCCACATCACTCAGACCCATGCTGAATGTATATTGTATTTCACAACAAATAGAAGAAATACTGGATTGTCAGTTCGAAATGTGAGAAATTTCTGTCTGTGGCCACAATTAGTAGGAGATTTATTACCTGCTGTCTGAGCTCAGAAAGTCAACTCCTAACAGAGTCGGACTGGGGTGCCTAGGGCCCACCAGTAAAATTCATTCTGGGGGCCCACTGCTCATATGCCTGCAAATATTACCCATTCACACAGTGGCAGACAGCAGCAAGACATTATAAGGTGGTTGATTATAGGGGTCCCTGCACTGCCTTCAAGAAGGCAGGTGCCTAGGAAACAAGGATTCTGGCTGGCCTGGTGTCTAGAAGTCACCTCGGCCACCCAATCCATCTATAATAATAAACTGTTAAATAATCCATCCAGTTTTTTATATGGACGTTTAGGCTGGTTGACTATCTATACCTAGTGCATTCACTCTACTTCGCAATGTGCCAGGTGGGGGACTAGTTGCCCATATTGCTCAGGATTACCCTGTAACCCTGAGCACTACAACTTCCAAGGTTTCTCAGGCTCACCACTTCTCCACTGCTGAGCTCCATCCCCTCCTGCACTGATCACATGATGGTGATGTCATCACAGGTCCTTCCCACTTCTCCCCTCTACTGCTGAGCTCTGGCCCCTCCTGCACTGATCACATGAAGGTGATGTCATCACAGGTCCTTCCCACTTCTCCCCTCTACTGCTGAGCTCTGGCCCCTCTTGCACTGATCACATGATGGTGATATCATCACAGCTCCTTCCCACTTCTCCCCTCTACTGCTGAGCTCTGGCCCCTCCTGCACTGATCACATGATGGTGATATCATCACAGGTCCTTCCCACTTCTCCCCTCCACTGCTGAGCTCTGGCCCCTCCTGCACTGATCACATGATGGTGATATCATCACAGGTCCTTCCCACTTCTCCCCTCTACTGCTGAGCTCTGGCCCCTCCTGCACCGATCACATGATGGTGATGTCATCACAGCTCCTTCCCACTTCTCCCCTCTACTGCTGAGCTCTGGCCCCTCCTGCACTGATCACATGATGGTGATATCATCACAGGTCCTTCCCACTTCTCCCCTCCACTGCTGAGCTCTGGCCCCTCCTGCACTGATCACATGATGGTGATATCATCACAGGTCCTTCCCACTTCTCCCCTCTACTGCTGAGCTCTGGCCCCTCCTGCACCGATCACATGATGGTGATGTCATCACAGCTCCTTCCCACTTCTCCCCTCTACTGCTGAGCTCTGGACCCTCCTGCACTGATCACATGATGGTGATATCATCACAGGTCCTTCCCACTTCTCCCCTCTACTGCTGAGCTCTAGACCCTCCTGCACTGATCACATGAAGGTGATGTCATCACAGCTCCTTCCCACTTCTCCCCTCTACTGCTGAGCTCTGGACCCTCCTGCACTGATCACATGATGGTGATATCATCACAGCTCCTTCCCACTTCTCCCCTCTACTGCTGAGCTCTGGCCCCTCCTGCACCGATCACATGATGGTGATGTCATCACAGCTCCTTCCCACTTCTCCCCTCTACTGCTGAGCTCTGGCCCCTTCTGCACTGATCACATGAAGGTGATGTCATCACAGGTCCTTCAGCTCTCACACTGTAGCAAATTATAGTGCCCGTCCTCCTGTGCGCCCCACTCCTACCCACTTCCCCCTCGAGAATTCCAGGCACTATTTTTGCTAATTTATACATTCCGGCTGGGCAATATTTGTAGTGAGGAGTGGCTGGATCTTGTGGAGGAACACAGAAACTATGACAAGCAGTTATAGAGGCAGTGGATGAAATGTTTTGGGGCATTGACTGGCTCTAATATGGCAGTGTTAAAGGGTTTCTGTCACCTGAAAAATGGGTATTAAGCTGGCTGACAGTAGTGATGTACTAATGTCAGCTGAACATAACTATATTAGTGCCATCTCACTGCCTGCCACGTTATTAAGAAAAACTAACTTTTATAATATGCTAATTAGCCTCTAGGAGCTGGGGGGGGGGGGGGTGTTATCCCTGCTCCTAGAGGCTCCGTTCTCCCATCTCTGGCCGAGCCCTGCTACACTAGATTGACAGGGGCAGGCATCGTTGGTCTTCTACCTCCGGCCCTGTCTGCAGTGTAATATTCGGCGCAGGGGCAGCGAGTGAAGGGCGCTCGGCGGCTGCCAGCTTCCTCACTGCGCCTGCGCGGAATACTGAACGGCGCGAGATCTCCCCAGCGCACAGGGCCAGCAGGAGGAGGTGAACGCTGCCTGGACCTGTAAATCTAGTGTAGCAGGGCGCGGCCAGAGGTGGGAGAACGGAGCCTCCAGGAGCAGGGGCAGCGCCCCCCCCCCCCCCGGTCCTAGAGGCTGATTAGCATATTATAAAAGTTCGTTTTTCTCAATAATGGCAGCAGGCGGTGAGATGGCACTAATATAGTTATGTTCAGCTGACATTAGCACATCGCAAGCTTAATACCCATTTTTCCGGTGACAGAAACCCTTTAATGGCTCTCTCTTACGGTAGCACTGTGATTGCTCTGTTAGATGCTCATAGTGGCTAGCACTTATTGGGTCACTGTGGATGGCATTTGTAGGGGCACCATGGTTGCTCAACGTACCGCCCCCCAGGTCCGATCGTGTCCCAGGTTTATTGGAATGCCGTGTGGTGTGGTGCGGCCTCACTAGTTTTCTGTGTGTGTCACGGTGCTCTCCCTGGATACCGTCGCTCCCCAGGGTTAGGCTCCAAAGCAATAAAGGGGAGAGTAATGGTGAAGATGGAAAAAATGTCAAGTCCAGACGTTTATAAAGTTCAACAGCTTTACTTGAATAAACTTGCATCCAGGAAATATTCAGACTTTGTCTTTTTTCCAGCAGGTTTTGGCAAAAACTGGCAGGCAAACTTGAGTATTCTGCTTTATCTCTAATCTCTGCTGTGCTAAACTCGGCTTTAGTCTGGCAGCTGGACTTTAGGACTTTCTAGACCACTTCTGCCCAGAAGGGGGAGAATGGAATGGTAAGTTCTATTTTATCTAAAGATCTGTCTGCCATATCCGCTTCCACCTGCTGGTGAACCAGGCACATTACATGTACAAAACAGCTTCATAGCAATATTATAAATGCACAGTGTAGGAGGACTTGGAAAAAATACAAAGACGTCATTAATAGTAGGTTATCAAAGACAGTAGCAGGGTGTAGAAATGGTAATGACACTCTGGGGTATTACTGTTGTCACCTTTGGCATCAGTGTGGATAGCTCCTATGTTAGCAATATTGCTGGGAGTGGTAGGAGCAGTGTGGATTTCACTTATGGAGGTGCAGTGCCTGGCAGTTATGGGGGCACATTGGCTAGCAGTTATGGGGCACATTGGCTAGCAGTTATGGGAGCACTGGGGCTCTCACCCTTGGCATCAATGTGGATAACACCTATGGGGTGTGTATTGCTGGTATTTCTTTGGGAACTTTGTCTGCCAGTTACAGAGACAGCAGATTAAACTTATGGGGGCATTGGTTGGCACTTATATGGTGTTGTCGCTCACTATCTCTAATGGGGACACTATGGATAGCAAAAGGGGCCCACAATTGTAAGCTCTGTAGGAATAGTGTGGCTGGCACTAACTATGGTTGGCAGTTATGAGGGCAATCCCACTTGACAAAATGCATAAGGGCTCAGTCTGGCACTTATGGTAAAGGGGCACAATGAGGGCACTGGGACTGCGACTTGTGGTGTTATTGCTGTACAGTGATGATACTGACATGCGAAAAATTTGTTCCAATGTACATGTTAGGCCTCAGTTACCAAGGACTGTCTTTTTTGCCCCTAACGACCAATCAGAGCTCAGCTTTCATTTCTTTAACTGCTCTGGAAAAATGAAAGCTGCTTTCCGATTGGTTGCTATGGGCAATGAAGACAGTCTTAATGGTAGATAGCTTTGATATATGAGAACATATTCCTCAAGGGGGAGTTGCGCCTATGTTATTATTTATTGTATGTATTCCCCTAATATTACATATATAATACACATTTATATATTTAGGCCAGGCATTGTTCCAATGTAGGTACAAAGTAGGACATGCGGCTAAATTTGCAGCGTTCACCTGAGCAGTCGTTGACCCTCAGCGTTTTCATTCGGTGCAATGGTGTTGGGACTTCTAACAGTCCTAGCAATGCTCTGCTAACTTGGTTATTTCAGAATGAATTTCATTTTAAGGGGTATTTCCATTTGGGACATTTATGACATATCCATGGGATGTTGCCCCCGTTTCGTGTACAGACAGCAAGTCGCACATGTGCGGCCACCCTTCATTCACTGCTATGGAACTTCAGAAAGTAGCTGAGCTCTAGTATGGCTATTTTCAGGAGTCCCATAGTAGTGAATGGAGAGGTGGCCGTGCTTGTGCTGCTTGTTCTCCATTAGGCCGCTATGGAACATCCGAAAACTGGCGAGCGCATTCACTTTTTTCTGAATTCCCATAGCAATAGATGGAGAGGACGCCACACATGTGCAATGTGCTCTCCTTTTACTTCAGACCCCTGTTCTGGACATATGAGCAGCTATCGGACATTTATGGCACATCCTATCAATATATACCATATATGTCCCAGATGGAAGTACCCCTTTAACCTCCTCCCTTGAGAAAATCATGCACACACCCCTGAAACCAAAGAACGCAGAATAAAGACACAGAACACATTAATTGGGGAATTAATGGCCAAATTGTTTATTTAAAATATTAAAAATGGCAAACCCCCAACTCACGGAGAGTCACCGTCCAGCACTCAGGAGAGGAAAACCCACTGTGGAGGAAACCTCTAGGGAACCATGGCTGGAGGGCTGCCCTTCCCTTGGGCTTAGAGGGCTGCCACATAAATAGTAAGGGGGGGGGGGGGTGCAGCAGCCGGGCGGATCTGGTTGGCTAGGCGGATGTCCCTTTCCTCTTTTTGGGCGATGGGCTTCCTGCTAGAACCTACAAATTTCGTCAAGGTGCGGTGGGCGGGGGTGGTCAAGCTCAAGGTCCTCGGGCCATCAAGTACGGCACCAAATATGGCCGCTCGCCCGCTTTTTACAAGGGGTCTTCCCTTATGACACATGTGCTTGTGATGTCACAGGTGTCTATGACTAATGTTGGTGGCAGTGTTTTGAAGGGTTAACCCTTTAGTGACTGTCAATGTGCCTTACTGTGGAGGTCCTTAACCCCTTCCTGACAGCACTTTGTCAATATATTCCAGTTTGGATAATCGCCATACATTTATGGTCCCCTGACGATTGCAGGGTTTCCTCCTTTGGGGAAGCATTTTTGTTCTGTTACTGACAGCCACTGGTCCAGGTGCCGACTCTGAGTACCCGGACCATTGTCCCTTATTTAACCCCTTCCAGATTGCACCATGTAAATGAACAGGCTAACAGCATGGTCCGGTCAGTTTAATATGTGATCCTCGATCCTATACTGGGACTGCACTTTAGTAATGGCGCAGCCATTAAGCAGACGCTTGCATTTTGACTTTTCCCAAGCAGGAGGCGCAGCCACCATTGGGCACAAAGCTTGATGGTTACATTGTTATTATAAGCTTGGCGGTTTCTATGGGCAACTGAACTGTCTATCAGGTAAACAGCTTGATGGTGTCAGTCTTTCACTGAGGTTCACTACACAGATGCATGCAAATATTACCCCTTCACACAGCGGCAGACACTACAAGGTGATTAATGATATGGCTCCCTGCAGCGACCTAAAGAAGCCAGGTGCCCAAGGATGCTGGCTGCCCTGGTGTCTAGAAGTCATCTCAGCCACCAGATCCATTTTATATGGACATAGGCTGGTTGAGATGCTGTATGCTGCCTATCTATATGTAGTGAAGTCACTCTACTGTGCCATATGTGCAGGGGGTGGGGAACTAGGGGCCCAGCTTGCTCGGGGCCCACCGGGGGATTCACCTGTACCCCTGTTGGCCAGTCCGAGCCTGCCTCCTAATATATCACCGTCAGTGACTCCATCAATGTCACCTGGCACTGGAGACACAGGAGGGAACAGGGACTATTCAGCTGTGATACAGATGTGGTGACTGCAGAAGCCTGAAGACTATAGAGATAGATAGATATGAGAGAGATAGAGAGATAGATAGATAGATATATACACACTCACCTAAAGAATTATTAGGAACACCATACTAATACGGTGTTGGACATGGTGCATTATCCTGCTGGAAGTACCATCAGAGGATGGGTACATGGTGGTCATGAAGGGATGGACATGGTCAGAAACAATGCTCAGGTAGCCCGTGGCATTTAAACGATGGCCAATTGGCATTAAGGGGCCTAAAGTGTGCCCAGAAAACATCCCCCACACCATTACACCACCACCACCAGCCTGCACAGTGGTAACAAGGCATGATGGAGACATGTTCTCATTCTGTTTACGCCAAATTCGGACTCTACCATTTGAATGTCTCAACAGAAATAGAGACTCATCAGACCAGGCGACATTTTTCCAGTCTTCAACAGTCCAATTTTGGTGAGCTCGTGCAAATTGCAGCCTCTTTTTGCTATTTGTAGTGGAGATGAGTGGTACCCGGTGGGGTCTTCTGCTGTTGTAGCCCATCTTTCTTTCCCATTCTGACATTCAGTTTGGAGTTCAGGAGATTGTCTTGACCAGGACCACAACCCTACATGCATCGGAGCAACTGCCATGTGATTGGTTGACTAGATAATCGCATTAATGAGAAATAGAACAGGTGTTCCTAATAATTCTTTAGGTGAGTGTATATAGGATAGATAGAGACAGATAGATAAGTATATATATAAAAAAAGTTGATGAGCAGCACACAAATCCAAAGCAGTGCAATTCCTTGAAACAGACCAAGGACCTGGTCCTATTAGATATATGTAAAAAAGGCCAAGGCAGCACTCAGATATCGGATATCTGAGTGCTGCCTTGGCCTTTTTTACACACATATATATATATATGGGATAGATAGATACAGATAGATAAATATATATATATATGGGATAGATAGATAGCTCCACTGAGCACAGCGAGTCATGAAAATTGTCTGTAAAGCGCTAAAGAATATGTTGGCGCTAAACAAGTAAGCAAAATAAAATAAGTAAGTATTAAGAATAGATAGACAGATATGCGGTAGATTTATAGATAGATAGAGAATTGGATAGATAGATAGATACTTTTTATCTTTTTCATATATATCTATCTTTCTCTATCTATCGATTTCTCTATCTATATACAGTATCTAGCTATTTCTCTACCTCATAATGTCTGTAAAGCGCTACAGAAAGTATTAAGAATAGATAGACAGATATGAGGTAGATATAGATAGATAGATATTAGGTAGAGAACATAGATATAAGGAACGCAGACCAGCCAGGCACACGTGTGTGTATACAGTATATATATATCATACAGATAGTTTTGTGTTTATCTTTGTGTCTTGTAAACTTTCCATGAGCCGTGTCCTGCAGTTGAACATGAAATTGATCGCCCCCTCCCCTCCTCTCTGCCAGATCACACAGGGCAGGGCAGGCTTTGTCACTGAGCCAATGGCAGGGTGATCTCCTGTGGAGCGCCTCCCAGTGGGCGGTGGTGGAGGCTGCTCTGAGCAGGATCCCTTGTTGTGTCTGCTGTAATGTATTCAGTGCTCTCAGATGTGCAGAGCGCAGTTCACACATCACACAGTGTGGGGATTCATTCCTGCTGGATACTGTATCAGGACGGAGCAGCCTATGGAGTAATGAGGTGGGTGAGGGATGGCACAGAAGGGGGGTGCTGACCTGGGCATATCTTCGCCTGCTACTGACGATACATTTGTCTCTCTTAAAGTCCTTTTTCCTACCTGTCGGTGCCAACACACAACTTTTCCCACCTGTAGCCTGCTATTACCTCTCACTCCCTGTGTAAGACACCATGACTCAGTTGTGTACATGCACTGCCTACTGTCTGCACCGTCCACAGTTGTACCCAACAGGTAGGCCCTAGATGTATTGATGATTCGGGCCGGACTTAGTACTCGTCTTCATTCTCAGGGCGTCAGGGATGACAAAACAATTGCTCGCAACCAATAAAATGTGTTCTTTTGAACTTTTATTGGACACAATGAGACATTTTCCTCCATCAATGCCGCATTTATTGTAGCATTTAACAAAAGGTGACGTAGTATTTATCATGTAAAAAACATTTATAGTATTGATTTGTGCTACAATGTAACGATTTTCCGCCTAGGTTATTGATACATGTGGTAAACAGGTCTATGCCAGCCTTGTGGGCGGAGGGGTGTACGTTGAATGGGCACCATGGGCCTAAGAGGGTTTTTATAACCTTGTTTACATGGCTTTCGGAATTTGGCTTCACCTCAATGCCAGGCTGCTGTTTGTAAAGCTATTAGAATCAACATTTTGCCTATAGCAGCATTCTGCAATGTGTGGCCCTACAGCTGTCAGGACATGCTGGGTGTTACACATTCAAAGGCTAGGGGACCATAAGCTGCAGGTAACTTCTTGCCTATCGAATAGCCTTTCCGCTGCCTGAAAGAGCGCCAAATGCCAATTTGTTAACCTAACCCCTTTGCCACAATGAAAGTGCTCATTGCCCAGGGCCCTTCCGCTGCCCCCCTCTTGCCCCTACCTGGTGCTGCCTGAGGCGATCGCCTCACCTGGCCTTATTGGTGGTGCCCCCCTGCGAGTAGGGGTGTTTGATATACAATATGCTTTGTGTTTATTATATTAAATTTCTACTATGTTTATTGTGTTTCGCTATTAATCAGCCTGCATACTGAGGATTGTAGCCTCTTGTATTCTGTTGCGCCCGGTTCAATGTATTTTAATATAAGGGCCCTTTGAGATTTATTGTGAAGGGCCCCTAGCACTCTAATGCACAGCTCCCTTTTATTCGTATGTAAGGGCTCTGCGTAGTCTAACGACTAGGGTCCCGATAATCTAATATACGGGTCCTGTTTTTTGTTAATGTGTATGTCCTTGTATTCTAATAGACGTGCCACATTGTACAAAATATACAGGCTCCCCCAATTCTTGTGCACAAGGACCCTTAATGTTCTATACCAGAGATACTCAACCTGTGGCCCTCCATCTGTTGCAAAACTACAACTCCCAGCATGCTGTAATATGCTGTGTAGGTTGTCCAGGCATACTGGGAGTTGTAGTTTTGCAACAACTGGAGGGCCGCAGGTTGGGCATCTCTGTTCTATACAATACATGAGGCAACCTTCTACTTTAATGTACAAATTCTCTAATATGCTGATTACTGAGCCCATTGTATCCTAGCGTAGAGAGCCCTTTTGGGTTTCGGTTTTCCTGGCCCTGTTATAGTCTCATCTACTGTAAGCTAGCCATGACCATAATAACACTTACAGAATGTTTATAGAAGCACCCCACAGCATGATATATAGGCTCTCCGGCCTGCAGGAACTCTCAGAGGTTTACTCTGTTGTATATAGATGGGTCAGTTGTGACATATCTCATAGTTACATTTAGTTTTTGTATTTAGGTTACTTGTTTATTGTAATTGTTACATTTTTCAGGGAGATTCATTCAAATGAGGCCCTGAATATTATGGTGTAACTCCCGTTAGGATAAAGCAATCTAAGCAAAATAAAAAAAATGCTACACATACCTTGACGTATGTGTAATCGGTCGTATTATATACAATGCTGGAAGTGGATCTCCGTTTTCTGCCGGAAACATTTTGACGCAGCACTCCATGTTTGTGAACATATCAACAAACAGATCGGAGGGGAGAACAGCAATTTCACGTTGGATGTTTTCCTTCAAATCTTTCACAGTGCTAGGCTTCTTCTGATAGACTTTTCCTTTAAGCATACCCCAAAGGAAGATTTGGAAATTGCCCTGTTGCCGAAAAAGGACTCAGTTTCTCCCATGGTACTTTCCGAGGTGTGACGCGTTGCTCCATCTTGCTGGAAGTCATGATCATTAAGTTGATTCACCACCTATTCAAAAATGTTCGGGTACACATCGCACCATGAAGATGCTCTGCTCGATAATGTATACCACCTGAAGAGATGTCGAGAGAAGAGTTACTGGCGTATGCACCCGGAAGTTACAAATGGAGGGTAAATAACGAGGCGGCTGTCCGGCGCCTACCTCATTGCTCCAAAGTGGGGGCATCCCAGCTTGTTCAAAGCTTCATATACCGAGGAGCACATTGCACGTTGCTTCGTTCAGATTGCTTCTTCCTAGCAGGAATTATTACAGAATATTTGGGGCCTCTTTCGAGTGAATCTCCCTGTATAAATATAATACCACAATGTAACAACAACAACTTACTTTAATCTAGGTTGCCACACAGGTTAAAGCTGGCCATGCACATTAGATAGAAGTTGGTTGATGGTGGAACAAACATTCGTTTCTCAGATGCGGCCATACACATTTTGGTCCATATTGACCATTACAGTTGTTCAAACTGCCCATAAACGTTCAATGAAATCGGGCGATGGATGAAAAGATCTTTTGTCCAACTGTTGGACGAAAATATTAAGTCGGCTAAAATGATTGCTTGTTGTTAAATTTGTTGTTACATTTCAACTGACGAATGTTAGTTTTGGTTGAAATAGTCCATTTTAATCAACGTTAGACTAGACTAATGTGTATGGCCACCTTAACAAATGCTTAGGCATAGGCTTTTTACTAGATGGATGTTCATTTGATGTATGTACTACAGGGAGATCGTCAAATCATCTTTCTAGTGGGTTGCCATGTATGTATATACTCTGATAAGGACTGATAAAGACTGAGAATTTTTTGGGGTAGGTCCGATGACCACTGTAAAGTGATGGAACATTTTCCATCTGATTAAGCTGATTGCTTTAGTACTGAGGGTAGGAATGTTGATGATGTCTTCCTATCTTCATAATGGTCATTAACTGGTGAACACTCAAATATTCATGTGCTAACCATGAAGGAACCATGAGTTATGTAAAGCACAAGTCGTCAGATCCTACACTGACACTTCTAATATTTTGTACGTCACCAACCTGACAACACGTCTGTCTGGGTACAACCAGCCCACAGGCTAAGTGACAACGGCAAATTTCATTTTCTTAAGGCCTCATGCACACGACCGTATTTTTTTTCCGTGTCCGTTTTTTTTGCGGATAGGATGTGGACCCATTCATTTCAATGGGTCTGCAAAAAACGCGGACAGCACACTGTGTGCTGTCCGCATCAGTATGTCCGTTCCGTTGCTCCGCCCAAAAAATAGTGCATGTCCTATTTTTTTCTAGTTTTTCGGACAAGGATAGGCATTATTGCAATGCCGCAAAAAAAAAACGGATGACATACGGAACGTCCCATTGAGAGGACTGAAACATTGCTGCTATTTAGTGAATAAACGCACATTTTTTGGAAGTGCCGTGGACTTCGTCTTCTATTCGTTAGATAGATAGATAGATACTATGTAGATAGATCTTTAGATAGATAGATTATTGTGGGGCGTTAGGCTAGGAGGATAGGATATCATATATTTATGTTTATTTTGGGAGTAGCTGGACTCCTGCAGATGAGCGTGCAGTGTTTATAGGATGCTATACCAACCCCCCAGCTCCATGTAACTGAGTAGATGGCTATCCTGAATGAAGCCTTAGAGGACTGTGTGAAGACATTTTGGATGAGATCCAATATTAAACTTACTGGAAACCCTTGGATTTAGAAGTGCAGAAAAAAATTGAATTTATCAATAGACTTAAACAGAAAAATGCAACCCATGACAGAAAAATAAGCGCATTTCCGTTAAATGGATTGTGGAAAGGTGATGGATTTGGGATTTTTCCATCTCTTTCTTTATGGTCATATTTTTTATTTTGAAGCTAAAATTTCTAAAGGCTTATTTAATGTGTATACAACAAACATTATAAGAGAGAATAAGGTATCTAACAATTGAACACACAAAAACGATACAATAAAATTGGGAATGGATGGTGAAATTATTAAATACACCAATGGTTTTACTACCTTGCCCTTATAAATATATATATTTTCACCCTCAGGAAAAAAAAATGACTATAGGGCGTGTAAGGAACCAATTCCATTCAATGTAAATTAGATATAGCTTGAGAAGAAATATGACACTTTCCATTTACATAGATGATAGGGTTGATAAATGGGTTTAGTATACTCCTGTTAACACATGACATTTAGTGCAGTTTTTTATGTCGTTTGTGAAGTGGGGTCACTTTTTTTTTTATCTGCTCTTTGTTTTGACTTCAAAAGCTGTATCAAAAAACTGCTCCAAAACGGCATGTGTGAAGTGTTAATAGCTAATTGGGCCTTAACATTTTACGTGAAATCAACACGCACCACTAACACATTATTCTGGAAATTTACAACTTTATTCTACATATGTCATGACAAAAAAAGTACTAAGTACTAACTCACAGTAATTACCCTACAACGTGGAGTCATTTTTTTTTGTGTTTAGCTTGATTTAGGACCTGCTGTGGTTGCATATCACAAACTGCCAGAAAAAAAAATACTCAACCAAAAAAACTACTTTTTTAAGCAACTGCAAGCAAATGTTGAACTTTGTGTATGATCTATAGGGATTTTATTGTAACATTTTTTATGTCCATGTGTTTTTTTGTAATAATCAAAAGTAGATTTTATTGAAAAGCACGTTTTTGTCAAATATTTTTATATTTTTCCAAATAATAAAACTATTTATTTTGGCCCCCCATTACTAAATATTTTACCTCCACTTTGTTTTATCTTATTTTTTTACAGTGTTTTTGTTTTAATTTTTGGATGGTTTTAGAGTTTTTCACAGCATTTTGGGGTGTATTTTCAATATGTGTGACGGAATCTTTATACAACAAGGAAAGTAAGGTCCATCCTACTTATATTAAGTTTATTATATGATAAAACATCAAGAAACCCATCACGTATTTTCATCTCAGTAAATCACAAGGTGGCTTCTGGCAGATTATAGAGCGAGGCCACATTTCATTTGTGAATGAACTCCTCGGGAGCATAGTAGCTCTATGCAGGTTATCGGCTCCTTGCGTTCTGTTTGGTTTCACATAGTGATGGAATTTCCAGCTACTTACCACAAACAAAAATAACTCTATCACAGTCCCTATGGACTCTCTACAGCCTGTGAGAGTCAGTGTCTATAGATTAGCATAGTGCAAGGATAGTTATTTTTTTCTAATTTGTCAAAAATTACATAAAATTCTAGAACAGGTGAGAAGGCACTGAGAATACAAGATAGTATAGGGGCGTGAGGGTGTTGAAGGTAGTGAGGAAATGTATTTTCTGGAATGTAGCCCATTGATTTGAGTGTTCAGTCTATTATAAAGTCAATGGATGGAAAACTTGCTTGTGTTGGTTTTCCACTGGGTCCAAGAGTGAAAATCCTGTGTGGTCTTAACTCTTCCTTGTCTGCAAAACCATGACTTTAAGACATGCAGAATTGTGCATCTTCATACTTTGATGTAAATGACCCATGTGCCCCGGGTCTCTCAGTTAATAAAATGTTGTGACATTTGTACATTCTGTACATTCTGGCCATTTATATATTTCCATCATGGTGGGGGGGGGGGGGATGCTTTAATTGAATTGAATTTATCAGGTCTTTACTTGTTCACTAGCAACACTTTTAGAAATTCTTGAATTTAACAAAAAGTTCATGTTTGTCCAATCAGATGAATTTTCTCATAGAAAAAAATTTGTATGCAGATGAATAACATGCAATTAGAATATAGGATTACTTAAATTTCAATATCTGAAGTGTTTTTTTAATTTCTCATATTGTACAGTGTAGTACGTCATTGGTATGTCAGGTAGGTTTATATGGTACATTATATATACCTAAAGTGTTAACAATGACATGATACCTTTATGTAGAAACAATTATGATATATAGATGACCTTTTTCATGCAAATAGTCTAAAATGTAAAAAAAAAACTTATATAATTCAATATCGATCTAAAAATGATAATATTGATAACAATGATAATAATACATTAATTTTTTTCAGTGGTGATTTAAAAGTGTCTTAATACTAATAATAGAGAGTGAGAAAATATTTAAAAAAAAATTCAAATTAAAAACCCAAGTATTTTCTTGGTAGTTGGTAATGTTACATGAATATACTTAAAAAATACAGTAATCATTAACCTATTGAAAATAAAAACAATCATACATTTAGGGACCTTTGATTTTGTCACAGGCCAATAAGGAGGATTTTTTTTATTTTTTTTTGTTTTCTTTTTACACCCTACAAAACATTCTCTCCTTGGATGATACAACAGAACAACTAAGCCAGTGTTTTATGTCACACATAACCTAAGCGGCTGATAAAGCCATTTGTGTACAGTTTGGCAGGTGAGGTGCTGAACAATGGGATCCTGGGGGTGATTACAGGAGTTTATCTAATGACAGGGATTAGCACTATCTAGAAGCCGTTTACATATGTGCATGGTAAATAGCAGAGGCAATTCATCATGTAATTGATTTGCATTCTAAAGTTAGTAGAAGCGAGGTGAATATCTTTAATAGGTTTTCACATTGTGAAAAAAAAAAGATGATGGGAAATTGTGAAAGTTTTAGATTTATTTTTCTCAATTTTTGTTTTATCCGTAACCTGTAAGGACAACTTTCTGTGCCCATTCTATCTTCTAGATGTTTAAATGGACCTTCAGCCACTAATCATTACATTGTAAAACACTAAGAATCTGCCCACTAGCATAATAGCCACTAATTACCGTTCGTTAGAGATGAAACTGGGGGAGCGGGCGAGGTTTACTTTTATATGCAAAAACATTAATGGTGATCCTTCAAGTGAAAACAAAACCAAAGTGGTTCACGGTCAATGGAGGCAAACATTTTTAGTCCAAAGTTTAGTGCTCTCGAATTTTTTTATTTTAAAACATTGATTTCACAACATTTTCCTTTGAAAAAAACTGTAAATCGGAAGGGACAATTTTTAAATATTTTATATAGAAATGTCAGCTAAAGATTGTTTAATTGACTTTTCATATACATGTGAAAAAAAATAGAATTCCATCTCATTCATCATTTTCTATGCCTGTTTTAAGCTTAGAAAATGGTCTAAATGTAAGACAGCAAGGAAGCAGTCCTACATTTAGAAGTGGCGGAGGATCTGTCAAAGTTATGGAGATGCCGATGCTTCTTCATAACTTCGAATATCCACCGCCAGCGATGGGACTTTATTAAGACCGGTGTCTAAAACTCCAGTCTTAATAAATGACCCCCTTGGTCTTTAAGGGATCAAATTAATAATAAGATTTTATACTCATCTCATCCTCTTGGATGAACAGGGACACTCACTCTTCACCGGATGCAGCAGGACCTGACGTTCCTTGCTTGATGACGTCACCATGCTGGAAGCAAAGGCACTTCCCTACTGCATTCTGTAAAGAGCGAGTGCCCCTGTGCATGCAAGTGGATGAGTATTATATACAGTATCTCACAAAAGTGAGTACACCCCTCACATTTTTGTAAATATTTTATTATATATTTTCATGGGACAACACTGAAGATCTGACACTTTGATACCATGTAAAGTAGTGAGTGTACAGCTCATATAACAGTGTAAATGTGGCGTGCCCTCAAAATAACGCAACATACAGCCAATAATGTTTAAACCGCTGGCAACAAAAGTGAGTACACCCCTAAGTGAAAATTGGCCAAATTGTGCCCAATTAGCCATTTTTCCTCCCCGATGTCATGTGACTCGTTAGTGTTACAAGGTATCAGGTGTGAATGGAGAGCAGGTGTGTTAAATTTGGTGTTATCGCTCTCACACTCTCTCATACTGGTCAATGGAGGTTCAACATGGCTCCTCATGGCAAAGAACTCTCTGAGGATATGAAAAAAAGAATTGTTGTTCTACATAAAGATGGCCAAGGCTATAAGAAGATCGCCAACACCCTGAGACTGAGCTGCAGCATGGTGGCCAAGACCATACAGCGGTTTAACAAGACAGATTCCACTCAGAACAGGCCTCGCTATGGTCGACCAAAGAAGTTGGGTGCATGTGCTCAGCGTCATATCCAGAGGTTGTCTTCTGCCAGCATTGCTGCAGAGGTTAAAGGGATGGGGTGGGGGTGGGTCAGCCTGTCAGTGCTCAGACCATTCGCTGCACACTACATCAAATTGGTCCACATGGCTGTCATCCCAGAAGGAAGCCTTTTCTAAAGATGATGCACAAGAAAGCCTGCAAACAGTTTGCTGAAGAAAAGCAGACTAAGGACATGGATTACTGGAACCATGTGCTGTGGTCTGATGAGACCAAGATTAACTTATTTGGTTCAGATGGTGTCAAGCGTGAGCGGCGGCAACCAGGTGAGGAGTACAAAGACAAGTGTGTCTTGCCTACAGTCAAGCATGATGGTGGGAGTGTCATGGTTTAGGGGTGCATGAGTGCTGCCGGCTGTGGGGAGCTACAGCTCATTGAGGAACCATAAATGCCAACATGTAATGTGACATAGTGAAGCAGAGCGTGATCCCCTCCTCTTGGGAACTGGGCTGCAGGGCAGTATTCCAACGTGATAATGACCCCAAACACCCCTCCAAGACGACCACTGATGGTAAAGGTGCTGGACTGGCCAAGCATGTCTCCAGACCTAAACCCTATTGAGCATCTGTGGGGCATCTTCAAACGGAAGGTGGAGGAGCGCAAGGTCTCTAACATCCACCAGCTCCTTGATGTCGTCATGGAGGAGTCGAAGAAGATTCCAGTGGCAACCTGTGAAGCTCTAGTGAACTCCATGCCTAAGAGAGTTAAGGCAGTGCTGGAAAATAATGGTGGCCGCACAAAATATTGAGACGTTGGACACAATTTGCCCATTTTCACTTAGTTGCCAGCGGTTTAAAGGGGTTCTGCACTTTCATTTAACTGATGATCTATCCTCTGGATAGATCATCAGCTTCTGATCGGCAGGGGTCCGACACCCGGGACCCCCGCCGCTCAGCTGTTTGAGAAGGCAGCGGCGCTCCAGCAGCGCCGCGGCCTTCTCACTGTTTACCGCCGGGCCGCCCGCCCACTGACGTCACGACTTGTATCAACTACAGTGGGCGCGGCTGAGCTCTGTTCACTTGAATGGAGCTTAGCCGCGCCCACTCTAGTTGATACAAGTCGTGACTTCAGTGGGCGGGCGGCCCGGCGGTAAACAGTGAGAAGGCCGCAGCGCTGCTGGAGCGCCGCTGCTGGAGCGCCGCTGCCTTCTCAAACAGCTGATCGGCGGGGGTCCCGGGTGTCGGACCCCCGCCGATCAGAAGCTGATGATCTATCCAGAGGATAGATCATCAGTTAAATGAAAGTGCAGAACCCCTTTAAACATTATTGGCTGTATGTTGCGTTATTTTGAGGGCACACCACATTTACACTGTTATATGAGCTGTACACTGACTACTGTACATTGTATCACAGTGTCAGATCTTCAGTGTTGTCCCATGAAAAGATATAATAAAATATTCACAAAAATGTGAGGGGTGTACTCACACACACAGATACTGTGTATATATATATATATATATATATATTTATATATATTTTTTTTACAAGCAGAATTGGGGCCGAATGTGGGAACACTGGGGCCCACTAATGGGGGCATTAATAATGGGGGCATTAATAATACTAGGGGGCACTAATGTGTATGGAGTGTCCCGACTCTCTCTCATGGCACATGTTGAAGGAAATAAGGAACAGGCATGTTGGATCTCAGCATGTCCAACACTCAGCGCTCAAGGGAGAGTGGGGGATGGCATATTCCCCTTTCCCTAATGAAAACACATGCACGAAAACTCTGCTGAGCAGAGCATGCACGAGTATGGGGGTCAGGAGTAATAGCTGTCAGCCAAATGATCGCTCATCTAACAGTTACCTAATGGGTATGGCCGCCTGTGGTTTTCTTCCAATAAAATCAGTTGCATTGGTCACAAAAACTCTTGGCCAGACAGCAAAAACAAAAATTCTGATGATCAGTTATGATACGAAACATTTAAAAAAATTATGTATGTACGGTATATTCTTGTTCTTGACACCTGTCCTCAGTTTGCGCACATTATGGGCTGATCCTGTCTTGTGAATGCAAAGTCATCATTTGGAGGGCGTGTGTATTTATGCAAACATCTTGTACCTATAAACATTTGTCACGACTATAAATAGTCGTCTTAAAGGCGGTTGCAAAATATGCAGATCTACACGCGGCTTTAGCAACAAGTCAATGCCACGATCAGAGGCGTCTGAGACAGCAGTTTATGTTTATACTGGCTGTAACTTTAAGGTATGTCACTCTTAGTCTGGTCTCGTAAGTGATGTCGCTCATGCGTTCGCCGTGACCCTTCCCCGCTCAGAGCTGAGTGACAGCTGCAGACCCCCTGACGTTGACACAATAACAGCTTTGATATAGTGATAAGGTTCAGGGAAACACCCATCATTGTTAGGCAGAACCCGTCCGCCTCTCCCAAAAATGTGCTCAATTAGCATCAGAAAGCTGAATTTACCTGTCATGTGGCTGTCGTGGGTGAAGCTCCCTGGGATGGACTCTCAGGTGACTTGAAGGATCCTTAGAAGGTACAAGATACGATGTAGAACACCAGGCTGCCGGTGAGTTATGTGATGGAAACAATGTATCATAAAGCTATCCTCAGGGGCGGGTTCAGAGGCAGCAGTTGTATGTAGTGGGCCCTGGTGACTCAGGGGGTAGAGAGGTCTATGGGTGGGCCCATTGTAGGCGAGGGCCTGTTATAGATCCTGCATTGGGTCCCCAGGAACACAGGGTCTGCCTCTGCCCATCCTGAAAGGTCCCTTATTGAAGGGTATTTCTGGGAGTCCGATATTGATGACCCCATCCTCAGGATTGATCATCAATATGTCATTGGTGGGGGTCCAACACCCTGCACCCCACCAATCAGCGGTTGGAAGAGGTTGAGCCTCTTTGGTTTGTGCTGTGGCCTCCTCACAGTATACCAAGCACAGCGCCGTACACCGTATAGTGGCTGTACCTGGTAATGCAGCCCAGGATCATTCACTTGAATGGAACTGACCTCCAAATGCGCCATCTGACCAATGGACGTCACTTGCCAAGGAAGAGGCCGCAATGTTCATCAAAGAGTTGTTCATCGGCAATGGTGCCAGGAGTTGGACCCAAACAGACCACATATTAATGAGGATGGGCAACTTGGAGTGAAATATATTTTAATCAAAAACCTTTAGGGCTATGCTCAGTCACACATTTTAATCAAACTGTTCAGCTGATGATAGCTTATTGCACTCTGCTAGGTCTATGTTTAGATGTATGGGAATTCTGCTGCATTTAGAAGCCCAATTTATAGAATGTTCTTAATAACTATTATGGACAACAGTATGCCCATATTAATGCCAGGCACAGCGCCTAAGCAACACTAGCCACAGTAGCCTCATAAAAGAGGCCAACCAAAGTGCCCCCATCACACTGACATAATGGCAGCCATAATGCTCCCGTAGCACAGCCATCCGCAGTGCCACCCAAAAAAGTACAATCCACAGAGCTCCATAACTATAGCAGAAAGAGTATGTGTATAATAATGTCACAGTGCTCCATAACAATGATATATAGCCACAGTGCCCCATAATAACAATGACAGCCACAGTTTTCCCATATTAGGGCCGCCATAACAGTGATGCGTGCTTCCATATCTGAGCCAGCTAGTGCCACCATAATAATGATGTGTGCTCCCATAGCTAAGCCCGCCACAGTGCCCCCATAACAGTGATGTGTGCTCCCATAGCTAAGCCCGCCACAGTGCCCCCATAACAGTGATGTGTGCTCCCATAGCTAAGCCCGCCACAGTGCCCCCATAACAGTGATGTGTGCTCCCATAGCTAAGCCCACCATAGTGCTGCCATAACAGTGATGTGTGCTCCCATAGCTGAGCCAGCCACAGTACCGCCATAACAGTGATGTGTGCTCCCATAGCTGTGCCAGCCATAGTGCCGCCATAACAGTGATGTGTGCCCCCATAGCTCAGCCAGCCACAGTGCCGCCATAACAGTGATATGTGCGCCCATGGCTGAGCCAGCCATAGTGCCGCCTGTTCCCTCCATGTGTTCCTGTTCTCCTATATAAAGGTTGTCATATCTGCTTTGTTTTTATGCTCTTGAAAAAGGGAAACTATGCCGAAATGCGTTGAGCTTTATTTTAGCTATTAAACACTTCTACTTTATCCCAGAGCCCCGGTGACATCATTTTGGGGACAAAGAAGCCTTATCTGCAATCTGAAAGCGACCTCGGTGGGGAGGCTGAGGTATAGGTGTATAGGTGTCTATTACTATTGTTCACCAATAGCTAAATTTTTCAATTACTCACCACCTTTCATCTTCACTGGCTCTGTGGCGCCCCCTCGGTGCTCTCAGGACATTCCTGAAAAGCACAGCTGACCATCTTTTTACCCTAATCTATATAACAGTGCTCCCATAACAGTGATGTGTGCTCCCAAAGCTCAGCCAGCCACGTTTCCCCCATAACAGTGATGTGCGCTCCCATAGCTCAGCCAGCCGCGTTTCCCCCATAACAGTGATGTGTGCTCCCATAGCTCAGCCAGCCGCGTTTCCCCCATAACAGTGATGTGTGCTCCCATAGCTCAGCCAGCCGCGTTTCCCCCATAACAGTGATGTGTGCTCCCATTGCTGAGCCAGCTACAGTGCTCCCATAACAGTGATGTGTGCTCCCATAGCTCAGCCAGCCGCGTTTCCCCCATAACAGTGATGTGTACTCCCATAGCTCAGCCAGCCGCGTTTCCCCCATAACATGCTACCATCGCTGAGCCAGCCACAGTGCCGCCATAACAGTGATGTGTGCTCCCATAGCTCAGCCAGCCGCGTTTCCCCCATAACAGTGATGTGTGCTCCCATAGCTCAGCCAGCCGCGTTTCCCCCATAACAGTGATGTGTGCTCCCATAGCTCAGCCAGCCGCGTTTCCCCCATAACAGTGATGTGTGCTCCCATAGCTCAGCCAGCCACAGTGTCCCCATAACAGTGATGTGTGCTCCCATAGCTCAGCCAGCCGCGTTTCCCCCATAACAGTGATGTGTGCTCCCATAGCTCAGCCAGCCGCGTTTCCCCCATAACAGTGATGTGTGCTCCCATAGCTCAGCCAGCCGCGTTTCCCCCATAACAGTGATGTGTGCTCCCATTGCTGAGCCAGCTACAGTGCTCCCATAACAGTGATGTGCGCTCCCATAGCTCAGCCAGCCGCGTTTCCCCCATAACAGTGATGTGTACTCCCATAGCTCAGCCAGCCGCGTTTCCCCCATAACATGCTACCATCGCTGAGCCAGCCACAGTGCCGCCATAACAGTGATGTGTGCTCCCATAGCTCAGCCGGCCGCGTTTCCCCCATAACAGTGATGTGTGCTCCCATAGCTCAGCCAGCCGCGTTTCCCCCATAACAGTGATGTGTGCTCCCATAGCTCAGCCAGCCGCGTTTCCCCCATAACAGTGATGTGTGCTCCCATAGCTCAGCCAGCCACAGTGTCCCCATAACAGTGATGTGTGCTCCCATAGCTCAGCCAGCCGCGTTTCCCCCATAACAGTGATGTGTGCTACCATAGCTCAGCCAGCCATAGTGCCGCCATAACAGTGTTGTGTGCTCCCATAGCTCAGCCAGCCGCGTTTCCCCCATAACAGTGATGTGCGCTCCCATAGCTCAGCCAGCCACAGTGTCCCCATAACATAACCATCCACTGTTCCCACATAGCAGAGCCAGACACACAATTTAACAATGTATCATACAGTCGCCTAGAATGAATGTGTGAGTTTACAGACACAATCATGCACCTTTATACGTGTATCACGGGTTATAACTTGTGTTATTATAGGGACCAGCCTGCGACGTTGCCAATAAAGTCAAGAAGCCACCAATTACTCTGCACATTACTGCTCTTCTGCGCTGCGCGTTGCGGGTGGCTTGTGATTTCAGACTTATAAAATCCTCCATTAGTGCCGTGCTGCTTTGATTTGTGGTAGTTATGCATCTGCCGGTCCGTCCTTGGGTTTTTACAGTGTCTGCCCTGAACTTGAGCTTATAGGGAAAATGCTAAATGACGTTGCACAGAGGGGCAAGCAGCTACAGGTCTCCTGCACCGAGCTATCATTACGAAACCGCAAGAAGACTTTTATCCGTCGGGATTCCTTGCCGAACCTGCTGACTTAAGACGATTGTCTTCTCCACCTGTTCTGTGATGGCCCGAGTGTGACACAACGTTATCATTACCGTCTGTTTTAACACGACCCGTAATAACACGAGCGCAGCGGGAACGCCCAAACATTAAGGCGGTTTAACTCATGTAATGCTTTGATATCAGGGAGATTGGCGGCTAATACCACCGGATTGGGGTCACCGGTTTGTGCCGCTCACACCCGGTGCTATTGAGGTGAACATAGGGCAAAGATAAGTCCTATAAATCTTCAGTAAATATTCAGTAAATCGACCTGAGAAGAGAAAATTGAGGACTTGTATGTTTGCTCCTAAGGACTGTTTGCACCGTAGACCATTGAAGGATTGTATGTACCACTAGTATAGATCATTATCTCTTATTATAGCCCATTAGGGGCTTGTATCCATCTTTAGTTATTGATCACGGGAATCCTGATTTTACCTTTCATATGGATTGCTGGAGGACTTTTTTTTTTTTAAGAGGTCTGCATCTCAAGCAGATATCTTGAAATATGAGGGGAATTGAAACAAAGTATATTAGAAAGTTGTCTTATCCTTCAATATCAGACATGATTCATAAAATTTGACAATGCCTCAGATTGTAGCCTGGTGACAGGCTGAAATCAGCGTTCTCTCATCTCCCATTGTCCTCTTCTATAACTACAGATGTTTTCATCACCCTGTTTTGATCCATAGAGACCACTTTACATCAGCACCTTACTGTCTGGACTCGTTCAGTGACTCACACTCGTCTTTGTGATCATTGACCTCGTGTCATTGTGGCTTTCTTCATATCAGTCAAATGTCAAGTTTGTAAAGTGCAGTCATTCAGCCATGGATCCTGGACAAAGAACTCTGCGCCATACGTGTTATTAGCGAGAAGATTTCTCAATCCGAAAATTAACTTCACATTAACATTAACCTGTTGTATGGAAAGCGGAAGATGACTGACTCTCCCCTGACAGTTGATGTTAACGGGGTTTTCCAAGACTTTCATACCAATGAACTCTCCTCTGGATAGGTCATCAGTATCTGATCGGTGGGGGTCCGACACCAGGGACCACCGCAGATCATCTATTTAAGAAGGCACCGGCGCTCGCGGTAGCACTGCGGCTTTCTCTCTGCTCAGCAAACACAGCGCCATACATTGTCTAGTGGCTGTGTTTGGTATCACAGCTGATCCCCATTCACTTCTATGGGTCTAAGCTGTGCCTAGGCGAAGTGACAGAAAAACGTGACGTCACCGGCCTAGGCAAAGCTGGAGAAAGCCGCGGCACTACTGCAAGCGCCAGTGCCTTCTCAAACAACCGATCGGCGGGGGTCCTGAGTGTATCAACCCCCCACAATCAGATACTGATTATCTATTTTGGAAAACCCCTTTAAGGGAGAAAAGGATCAGGTGAAGTGAAAATTTTGGCCAGCTGAAATTACTGTACCATCAGCAGTATAATTTGTTTAGTTCTAGGTAAATTTCTGGAAGGGCTGAAATGGTAAACCCCATGGCGGTACCACATGTTTTATTCACTAATACCCTTAGGATCTGAATTTTTATAATATTTTTTTTTAGACCAACATAGGGGAAAAAAGTCTTAAAAAACATTACAATTTTTTTTTAATCTGCATGCTGCAAAAGCTGCATTGTTCTTTACCTGTGTAGTGAATGGGACTTCTAAAAAAACCACATTCACTACTATGTAAAAACGTTATTTCTGAATCCATGGCAAATGTAAATCTTCAAATCACGATCTTCTCTCATATTAAACATGTGTTCAACTTTAACCCTATTATTTCTGTTTTTTGAAATAGTGATAACCAACATGTTCAGAATTACAGATCCCACAGGGGATGTCACATTCCTGAACGTTATATATTGCAATGGTATTGGATCGGTCACATCTAGGGACTGAACATTTAGAATTGTAACCGTGGCCAAGTTGTGTAGAACCAGTATTACAGTGCATGACTCCAAATATTTGAAGCTGATTATAATTGTTTTTAAAAATCCTAAATTAGATATTTACTAAAATTAAAGGCAGGAAAAGCTAAGCACTATAAGGCAAGTAAAATGACCACCCATGCGAAATTGGCCTTATTAAAAGTCCACACATGAAAAGTGGTGTTTCCGTACTACCGCAGGATGTCTAGGTAGCTGTAAAAGGCAGCCAAAATACACCTGAAACTGGCCTTAGTTTAGGTCCGTCCAAGTTTAGGTTAATTGCACCACTGGTTTTCATTGGGAGGTTTTGGTGGTTGGTCCTCAACCCTAGGCAACACGAAGATCAAACATCAGCGCACTTCAAGTCATGTTGTTTTTTATTAGGCTAAACACATAGGCAGCTCAGACTGGTGGTAGATGTTTTCAGTCAGTAGACCTTCTTCAGACCGTCTGTTTGCCCAGGTTTCTACATTTTAAAAGTCAGCACCTACCCTTCTTCTTTTTTGTTAGACGTAGGACTTTGGGCAATCAGGTGATCAGAAGAATGTCTACCAGTTGATTTGCCTTTATGAGTTTATCCTAATAGAAGAACCCTTATTCTTACTTGGCGCATGATGATGTTTACTCTACAAGCAAGTATGGGTCCACAGAGTAGTAATCATAGCACCTAACATTTAGGTAAGTATGCTTGAAAGCTCCACTGTCTTTTGATGTCTAAGTTCTCATTGCAAGACTCTATAAACTTTAACCGTGCCCATGTAAAAATATAACTGGCTCCAACAGTCTACAGTCGTTTGTCTGTCCCATGGACAACTCAAGATATTTTTTTTCCTCTAGGCTAAGAATTGATGGATTTCCTCTAGAACAGAAGGGAAAATACACCTGATGTGTACTTTTCCTGGCAAAACACTGTCATCAGCTAAATAAACAGAAGTTTAGTATTTTCAAAAACGGTAGAATAATATTTTTCAGCGTAAGGTCAGGGCGAGTTTATTTGGTTTCTTGGTTACTGGATGTATATGGTGTGTAGGGAAATAACTTCAATCTGTGAGGAAATCTTCACATATGCTGAGAACATTTCAGTACTGAGAGTTATTATACATTTTTATACTGTTGATGTTTTAGATAATTATGTTTTTTTTGTTTAGGTTGCAGAAAAAAAAGAATTACAACATTCAATTTTTTTTGTGATTTTTTTTGTTTTGGTTTCTAGGACCTCGAAAATGCTTAGGTGAGGGGGCCATAAGGAGAGGCAAAGGTCCAATTATATTGTTTCTGTCAACGATAAGCCACCCCAGAATTATGATTTCAACCTCACGTGATTTAAGGGCATCTGTCATCACAGTAGGTGAAACGATCGGACTCTGTAGATAGGTTCTTGTCTGCAGAGTCTAATGATATCTCTGCTATCACCATATGTGCCTGTAATCTGTAGAAAAAAGGCTTTTTATACAATGCAAATTACCCCCTAGGTGCAATGAGGGCGGTGACGTTTTTTTGTTGCACCCAGATTCTCAACTTCCTGTTTCCTATGCCACGCCCCCACAATTGTAATAGACTGGCAGGCAGTGAAAACATATTCACTCCTCTCCCTGCAATCTCGTGGGAGTGTGTTTGGCACACACGCAGTAAAGGGATGGAGACCCTGGTTTAAATCTGATGAATGGGCCTGTCCAGCCCAAAAATGCGTTATTACTGCCAATTAAGAATCTGTCTTACACAACGATCCTTCGTTTTTCTGACCCACCGAGATGAGCAGCTCCACAATTTTTCTTTCTTTACAGCGCATGGGCCAAACGCGCTTCTGTGACACTTCAGGGCCCGGAGTGAATATGCTTTCACTGCCTGGCCTGTCTGTCACAGTGGTGGGGGTGGAGCCTCTGGGTGCAACAGCACCGCCCTCGTTGCAGCTAGGCGTTAATTTGCCTATTATAAAGATTGCAGACAAATATGGAGATGCAAAAGATATCATCAGACTCTGCAGACAAGCACCGATCTACAGCGGCCGACTCTTTTACCTACTGGTAAGTGATTAGAGATTCCCTTTAAGTAACACAAGAAGGACAAGCACATTTTGGGGTGAAATAGGACCAATGCCTGTTCACCAGAGGATCGGTGGTCCTGCAAGGGGCTTGCGCACATTCCCTTTCCATCAGCAGCATAACAGGGCTGCCACAGAGATCCTTCAGACTTTTAGGCTACACGCACAGGGGTGCAGGTTTTAAAAATTTCTCTACATTTTCACATCAAATCCGCACCTAAATCTGCATGCGTTACTTGTGAATTTTCCACAAATCTCACTCTTTGCATTGCAAAGGTTAAAACTAAAAATCCGCAGCAACAAATGCCATGCTCAAGATTTCAAGATGCGCGCGGCAGGTCGATTTCCGCAAGGAGGGAAACATTTGTCGAATCTCATTCACCTTGCTTGTACTTTATTACGCTGTGTTTTTTTTTTCCCGCACCAAAATCCAAAACGTGGGCAGGTAGCCTTACTGTACCTCTGTTTGCCTCCGTTCCCTGGGAGTAGCTGGCCATCTGATGTGTTTGGGAGCAGAAGACTCTCATCAACCAATACAATGTAAATAAAACCAGAGCAAAAAAAAAAAGAAGCAAAAAATCTAAACAAAAGAAAAATACAGTAAAGATGATTAGTTGACGTAATGGTAGTAAAAAAGAAATAAACAAATAAAATAAAAATATAAAAAAATCATCAATAGTACATTAAAAAGTCAGTTAATGAAGTAACTTGAGGTATCACCTTTCCATATCATATTACACTTATGGATGTGAGCTGGGTAGTATCTATAGAAATTCATTAAAACCGTCTCCTCCTCTGCGTGGTAAATGCCCAAAATATTTTTTACTTAGACCTTTCACCTCCCCTGGGGTGTCATGTGGTCTCATTATCTTGCAGAAATCTTCGGTCCCCTGTCCTTGCAGCTGCTGTTCTTAAATTATTTAAATATCCTTTGATGAGATTTGAAACTTGAGAAGACTGTCCGTAACCCCCCGGGTGTTCTCCACGAGACCACTTTTTGGTTCAGGAGGTGGACACGTTTACAGAGCAGTTGTGAAGTTACTGAAGTTATAGCATAGGGATGACAGGACAGACATGATGAGGAGGAGGTCACGCCGTGGCGGTGCTGAAATATTTGCCGGGAGGGGGGATTAGCTGCAGTAAACCTCCACTAATTATCTTACCCCTTAATGACAATCTACCATTTTTTTTCTTCTCGGTATTTATTTTAATGTCTTCTTCAAAAATACATTATATTGGTTCATGCAGAAGGGCGGCACCACGACTAAAGTGATTATGGTGTATCCGTAATGTGTTAAAGGAGTTGTCTCACTTCAGCAAATAGCATTTATTATGTAGAGAAAGTTAATACAAGGCACTTACTAATGTATTGTGATTGTCCATATTGCCTCCTTTGCTGGCTGGATTCATTTTTCCATCAAATTATACACTGCTCATTTCCAGGCGTTACGACCATCCTGCAATCCAGCAGCAGTTGCCGTGCTTGCGTTGGCCTATACCAGGCATGCTCAACCTGCGGCGCTCCAGCTGTTGCAAAACTACAACTCCCAGCATGCCCAAACAGCCTACAGCAGGGCGATGTGGGAGTTGTAGTTTTACAACAGCTGGAGGGCCGCAGGTTGAGCATGCCTGGCCTATACGGGCTCCCACGGTCCCGGCCACCCGTCACGACATCTAACAGTAGATACGACTGGTGGCAGCTAAATGATGGAACTGAGCATGTGTGACCACCCCAGTAGGTGGACGTTCACAGTGCTATACAGGTTAAGCACCAAGGGGTGCCGTTATATTGAAATAAAGAGAATATCTCACAACTAGAATATTTTTGTAACAGAAAGTAACTTGTTTTTCATGCTGAATTATATTAAAATAACATATAATGATGGCACTACCCCTCTAACGTGAAAATTGTGTTAGTAAAGTGCAAGCTAACAAAATAAATTATATACATGT
The DNA here is from genome assembly GCF_014858855.1 of Bufo gargarizans. Taxonomy (NCBI): domain Eukaryota; kingdom Metazoa; phylum Chordata; class Amphibia; order Anura; family Bufonidae; genus Bufo; species Bufo gargarizans. The sequence continues at coordinate 3,566,661 of NC_058087.1, read as the reverse complement.
CTATATCTGTCCCAATAAACCTACCACATCTCACTAATGCTAGATTAAATCCTGTTAATCCAGCAATGAACGAAAAAATTATAATCCTATGATAAATTAGCAGGAATATACTTGATATAGACATGACCAGGAGCTGAACTATGGGTTAATGTCTCTAGGGCCGGTCAGGTGAATGTCTGTATCAGGGCAGGGCTATGGTCATCCGCAGTATGTGCATGCCCCCCTTTATTTTGTAATTAGAGGGTCAGTGGCTCAGTGGTTAACACTGGTGGCATGCAGTGGTCGGGCCCTAGCTTCAAACCTGGCCAAGGACAATATCTGCATGGAGTTTGTATGTTCTCCTCGTGTTTCTGTTGGTTTCCTCCAACACTCCACAGACATCCTGATAAGAGTGTGAGCCCCACTGGGGACAGCGTGACCATGATGTCTGTAAAGCGCTGCGGAATATGTCAGCGAGTGAAATAAGTAAGTAGATTTAAAGGAACCCATTATGTGCCTAATAATTTATTCCAGATTTACTTCTTCAAAGAAGTGGTGACTAGTCACAAGGTATACATTTTTATGTATTTTTTAGGGCTCGTGCACACGACCGTATGTATTTACGGTCCACAAAACCAAACAAACGGATGACATCCATGTGACATCCGTATTGCATCCGTTTTTTTGCAGATCCATTGTAACAATGCCTATGCCTGTCCTTAAAAAGGACAAGAATATTATTGACATACGGAAACGGAATGCACACGTCATTTCCGTTTTTTTGTGGACCCATTGAAGTGAGCGGTTCCGCATACGGACCTGTAAAAAAAAAAACAGAAAGAAAATGCGTTCCGTGGGCATGAGCCCTTAAATTGTGACTCTTTTTGTTATGTATTGGGGGTGACATATAAACGACTTCCTAATTTAAAGGGGCTTCCACCAACTAGTGTGGAAATATGAAAATCAAAGACCTTATCAGATCTTGTCCTTGGTTTTACCTGCAGAAAAGCTCCTGGAGACACTGATCTGTCTGCAGAGAAGGTACAGGTCGTCATTTAAAAAAAAACTAATCCCATAATGAGGTCTTTGCTTGTGAGTAAAACTTGCAGATTTATTAGGTGAAAATTAACAAGGAGTTTGATCTCAGGGATGTTTTATGCAATAAAAACTTTGTAATCTGCAGTGCAGGGGTGCAAAAACATTGTTGGTGCAGGGGCTGCATTGCAAGATTGCATGACTTTAAGGCGCCGGAATCAAATTTTGAGGTTGCAATTTACCAGTGGAGATCTACTGTATACAACTACTGAGCAATTCAACTAGGAACAAATATGGACAGACACATTGATGACCACGATCGGCACAAACGCTGCCGTGAACTGTATGACATGTTCTGCATATGTTGTATGTTCTCCCCGTGGGTTTCCTCCGGGTTCTCCGGTTTCCTCCCACACTCCAAAGACATACTGGTAGGGACCTTAGATTGTGAGCCCCATTGGGGACAGCTGGTTGCTAATGTATGTAAAGCGCTGCGGAATATAGTAGCGCTATATAAGTGCATAAATTAATAAAATAAATAAATATATGATTTGCTCTTAAAGGCACAGTTCTAGGTAAAGTTCTGGAAGTGCTGCTGTGGTAAACCCCATTGCGGTACCTTTTTTTTCCACTAATACCCTTAGTATCAGAGATTTAATATTTTTTGTGTAGTGTGAATGGGACTAGTTAAAAAACATATTCACTACTATGTAAAAACATTGTCTCTGAATCCATGACAAATGTAAGTCTTCAAATCACAATCTTCTCTCATAGTAAAAATGTGTTCAGCATTAACCCTATTATGACAGTTTTGGGGAAATGACAGATCCCACAGGGGATGGCATACAATAATATACTGCAATGGTGATGGCCCGGCCATATTTCATATTTAGGAACTGGAAAGTCAGGGCGATACTCCATCTAGAATTGTGACCACGGCCAAGTTGTGGATGACCGGTATTACAGTCCATGACTCCCAATACTTGAAGCTGATGATATCTGCTCAGTAATACCTGACATAATTCACATTTGTGTTCCAGGATATGGATGGACATTCAGAATTGGACCGAAAAGTGAGAAATGTACCATCCAGGGGACTGAAGACGTGAAGCATATGCACAAATAACGGCAGTTTTACTATATCATTCTGCATGGTTCTTGGGACTTTCTTCGTGGGATTGGTAAGTTACATGTGGTCAGTCAGCCAATATGGCTGCCATTAAGACCTCCGCTGTGGTCATTTAGTAAGTACCGGAGGGCACATGGCCAGAACGGGTCTATAGTCATCTTGGTGGGGGGGGGGCTCAAATAATTGTCTTTTAAAGGGGTAGTACACTTTTCGGCAGCTCCCACTCTCCTCGCCGGACCTGGGGATGGAAGCATACTTACCTGCTCTCCACCACTTGGTATCTGCTCCTTCATTGCGCCTCGCTCCGGCACCCTGCTGGTCATCCTCCAGAGTGGATGGGAGTCATGAGTGCTGCTGCAGCCAATATCTGGCTGCAGCAGTGACATGTCCTTCAAGTGGCACATCAATTGGTCACATGGCACTTGGGGAACACGCCACCACTGCGGCCAGTCATTGGGTGCCCTGTCCACTCCAGATTTTTATTACACGTGTTCGTGTGCTTATCCTGGCAAACAGCGTGAATGAATTTAATGGATTTCACAGATGATTAGGGAACTAATAATTGTCTTTTAAAGGGGTAGTACACTTTTCGGCAGCTCCCACTCTCCTCGCCGGACCTAGGGATGGAAGCATACTTACCTGCTCTCCACCACTTGGTATCTGCTCCTTCATTGCGCCTCGCTCCGGCACCCTGCTGGTCATCCTCCAGAGTGGATGGGAGTCATGAGTGCTGCTGCAGCCAATATCTGGCTGCAGCAGTGACATGTCCTTCAAGTGGCACATCAATTGGTCACATGGCACTTGGGGAACACGCCACCACTGCGGCCAGTCATTGGGTGCCCTGTCCACTCCAGAAGCCGGCAAGCAGGGAAGTGAACCAAGGGTGCTGGAACCTAGTGGCGGGGAGCAGGTATGGATGCTTTTCTGCACACGTTTGAGGGAGTGGGGAGGGGGCTGCTGAAAAATGTTTCAAAGCTGAAAACCCCTTTAAGAAGCCTCCAGATCCATTATACATTGTCCCTTTAAGAGACACCACATTGATGTCATGGAGGTGACAAAGGGACTTCGTCAGCAGAACATCGGCCTCTATACAAATAAACAGCAGGAAGGCATTTTTGTGTTTTGTCAGGACTTTTTTCTGTGGATTAAATTTGGAAAAACATCCCGTGAATCCGAGCCAAATAAAATAGCCCGGGTGGCTGCGGCTCCGAGATTACATGTTATTTTTATTACACGTGTTCGTGTGCTTATCCTGGCAAACAGCGTGAATGAATTTAATGGATTTCACAGATGATTAGGGAACTGATAAGCGGCGCTCTTTCAAGCCTTGGCCGATGGCTGTTTAATTGATGGGCTGAACGTACACAGATAATTATCACTCGTTATATATATATATGGCGCCAACATATTGTGACTCGTCTCATCGGTCCCCATTCTTGATCAAAGTAAAATAGACGCGGCAGATTTGCACCCCGAACACTAAAATGAGGTCAGTGCTGTTCATGTTGCCACATAAAACCCATCAGCAAGCAGGTTGATTGTGTAATTCCTCTTAGTAAAGTAGGTGCCTCCCCTAATTCCTCACGTATTAATACATGACTACACAATCCAAGAATCCTAGATTCCTATCACGTGTTAATGAGCCTCCACTATTCATGTGCCATATTGTCCTATATCCGAGTCAGAGGGAGGCCTGCTTGTTGGATTTTCCTCTACAGAGAGTAAAACAAAAATGAAAAATAAGTGGTCACAGTCATAGTAATGACCATAAGTTACACCGTACATTTGCTGACTATGGAGCCAATGCTAACATGGAAACCGCCAACAGGCAGGTCAGCTGCTTAGACAGTAACAGTGCAGAACCTGATAATTGTATTGATAATGTTTGTCTCCTCAGGTATCAGGAAGACTGCACTAATGGCTGCATGAATTGGACCTTGTTCTGCCATGGAAACGTGGCCGGCGGTGGCCTGGTTCCTGCTCCTCAGTCACATAGCGGACTGGCTGCAAACGGTTCACTCCCGAGACTTCACAGTGCAAGATATCGTCTTCCTCTATCCGTCAAGTAAGGCCAGAGACTGATGACACGTATACGTAATAACTCTTAGCAGGGAATTGTCTGTGGAGGTTTCCTTTAAGGCCTCCTGCACACGACAGTATTTTTTAAAGTCCCGCAAAACGTGCCCGTTTTTTCTTCCGTTGATTTCTCCATGATTTTGGGAGGATCCACGGACATGAAAAATGAAAAAAAAAATCGAAGTCAAGTTTGCCATTGAAATGATAGGGAAAATCGGACACAGATCACGGACACGGATCACGGATGTGGATGACAATCTTGTGTGCATCTGTGATTTTTCACGGACCCATTGACTTGAATGGGTCCGTGAACCATTGGCCGTGAAAAAAATAGGACAGGTCATATTTTTTTCACGGCCAGGAAACACGGATCACGGATGCGGCTGCCAAACGGTGCAGTTTCCGATTTTTCCACGGACCCATTGAAAGTCAATGGGACCGCAGAAAAACACGTTAAACGGGACAACGGCCACGGGTGCACACAACGGTCGTGTGCAGGAGGCCTAAGGGGTGCAATTACCCGAGGGGATCGATACCCTGAGCCGTCCTCATTTGTGCTAACATTTCCACCTGGCAACCAGTATGGCCAAGATTACAGGTCCCGCCGCATTGTCAAGCAGCTTTCCCAGACTCCTGAAGTTATGCAGTAATCCATACCTCCTGCTGCATGTGCAGACTTAGGGCTCATGCACACGAACACGTCCGGCCGTGCCCGTATTGTGGGTCTGCAATATACAGGCGCCGGCCACGTGCAACGGATACGGACCCATTTACTTGAATGGGTCCGCAAGATACGGAGCAGAAGCATGTTCTATTTTTTTGCGGTGCGAACTGAATCTTGCGGATCGCATCGGTTTCCATGCATGAGCCCTTAAAGGGATCCTGCCTCTAGGTTAGGGGCCACTAAACCACCAGCATGTCCTTAAGCAGCTTGAGTTTAGCTTTCTAAAGACACCTCTGTCTCCCCAGCATTTACTACCCAGAGATGAGTCCAGGACACGAGTCTGGCGGCTTGGGGCGCATGCGCATTGCACAGAGGAAGCTGGAGACAGAATACCTCGCTTCACTGGGCATGCACACAGGTAAACAATGGCTTCTTTTAGGCTACTTTCACACTCGCGTTTTGTGCGGATCCGTCCTGGACAGATCCGTTCAGATAATACAACAGTCTGCATTCGTTCAGAACGGATCAGTCTGTATTATCTTTAACCTAGCCAAGACGGATCCGTCTTGAACACCATTGAAAGTCAATGGAGGACGGATCCGTTTTCTATTGTGCCAGATTGTGTCAGAGAAAACGGATCCGTCCCCATTGACTTACATTCTGTGCCAGGACGGATCCGTTTGGCTCAGTTTCATCAGACGGACACCAATGCTGCAAGCAGCGATATGTTGTCCGTCTCCAGAGCGGAATGGAGACTGAACGGATGCAAACTGAGGCATTCTGAGCGGATGCTTTTCCATTCAGAATGCAAACTGATCCGTTTTGGACCGCGTGTGAGAGCCCTGAACGGATCTCACAAACGAATAGCCAAAACGCGAGTGTGAAAGTAGACTTACTACATAATGCCTAAATGACCAGTTGTGACAGACACATCTTTAGGAAACTGAACCCCAGCTGCATAGACATGCCAGGTTCCCTTTAAGGTGGCCCCACACCTAATAACAGGTTCACATCAAGGTGGTCATACACAATAAAGGTCGGCTGTGTCCGCTGATTTTGGTGGGACCAGCCGACCATCTAATATGTCCGTGGGTGTTCTTACTTTCTCCAGACAGCAGATGATGGGGGAAGATGGGTGAGGCATATTGGATTTATAAGGGGGATAAGCTGCTGCTAGAAATAAAAGTCAAGCATGTATGAGAGGAATAGCAGACAGCCAGCAGCTATCTAATGTGTATGGTCACCTCTAGCGGTAGTAGCCAGCAGCTATCTAATGTGTATGGTCACCTCTAGCGGTAGTAGCCAGCAGCTATCTAATGTGTATGGTCACCTCTAGCGGTAGTAGCCAGCAGCTATCTAATGTGTATGGTCACCTCTAGCGGTAGTAGCCAGCAGCTATCTAATGTGTATGGTCACCTCTAGCGGTAGTAGCCAGGAAAAGCTGGGTGACAACTCCCGGGGATTTCAGATGGTGTTAGTCTAGCGCTGTCAAATTAAATTGCTGCTAGTTAAACAGTCTGCGGAGATCTGAAATAAAGCACTCTATACAAAAGCTGTAATAATAATATATTGTTTCCAAATACACTTTTTTTACACAACATTGGAACGTCTGGTAACAATGTATCTGAGATTTCCATTAAAGCTCTGAACCCGGACATACCTCCATTTTCACCCCGGCAGCCCCCCTGACTTGAGCATCGGAGCAGTTCATGCTCCGATGCTCTCCTTTGCCCTGCACTGAATCGCGCAGGGCAAAGGCATTTTCAGGAGTTCTGGTGACGTATCGGGCTCTCCATGGGGCTGCCAGGAAGCCCGGTGACTAGTGTTGAGCGAACCTGTGTTTTAAGTTCGGCATCTAAAGTTTGGGTTATTAAAGAATTGTGTTATGGATTCCGCTACCACGGACCATAACGGAATTTAGAATCCATAGCACGATTCTTCGATAACCCGAACTTTAGATGCCGAACTTAAAACACAAGTTCGCTCAACACTACCGGTGACGTCACCGGCACTGATGGGCGGGCTTTAGCGCTGCCCAAGCCAGTAAAACGGCTAGGGCAGCGCTAAAGAACGCCCATCAGATCCGGTGATGTCACCGAACACACTGCCAGGCAGAAGCCTCCGCCCGGCAGTGTGTTATTGTAAACAAAAGAGACCGTGCCCTGCGCGATCTAGCGCGGGACAAGGGACCGCATCGGAGCATGAGATGCTTTGATGCTATCAGGGGGGCTGCCTGGGTGAAAATATGGGTATGTCCGGGTTCAGCTCTGAACCCGGACAACCCCTTTAATATTCTGTATGTTGCCCCTCACTCGCTCCTTAGCAACAAACAGCAAACAGTAAAAGCTGAGAGTTTGCTACAGTTGTATCCAGTCTAGACAATGGGAACTAAACACCTCTGCAGCACAAATCTCTCCTTCTCCTGATATTTTGCTACAGTGAATCAGAAAAGGGAAAGGCCCCTTTCACATGAGCGAGTTTTTCACGTGGGGGAAGACGAGGGCATGGAGTGCAGAGCTCTGTACCCCCCTATTAATTTGAAGGATTCTGATTTAAATTCGTAGCCCCTTGCACACTGTATCCTGGTATTTGAGTAGTGCACACACTGGACAGCTCAGTTGATCTGATACATTAAAGAGGACCTTTCACCTGGAAAAACATTGTGAACTAAGTATCATGACATATACAGCGGCGCCCAGGGATCTCACTGCACTTACTATTATCCCTGGGCGCCGCTCCGTTCGGCCGCTGTGCCCTCCAGTATCTTCGCTCACTTGGTTATGGTAGGCGGAGACTTAGGGGACTTGGTTATAGTAGGCGGAATCTGCCCTTGTTCTGCTGGGCGTCTCCTCCTCCTAGGCTGTAGCGCTGGCCAATCGCAGCGCAGAGCTCACAGCCTGGGAGAAGGAGATGCCCAGCAGAACAAGGGCAGACTCCGCCTACTATAACCAAGTGAGCGAAGATACCGGAGGGCACAGCGGCCGAACGGAGCGGCGCCCAGGGATAATAGTAAGTGCAGTGAGATCCCTGGGCGCCGCTGTATATGTCATGATACTTAGTTCACAATGTTTTTCCAGGTGAAAGGTCCTCTTTAATCAAAATATTATATTATACAATCATTTTCTTAACATCTATGGCCTCCTGAAAGGGTTTTCTAATGATGCCAAAGCTGATAAACATGGCCTGTTAGAGCATATGGACATCACAGAGGTGAATCCGCCTCTCAGCATCCCCCTTCTATTAGCCAGAGTGTAGAGACACTAAGAAAAAGCAACCTGGAGGACTCACACAGTCATGTCTTATTGGTTACACATTTATTTCATAGGGCAATATGTAATGCTATATTTCTCCAGCAGTGGCCGCTGTTACAGAACTGTATAGCTGCAGAGAACTTACCCTGATCGCTAGGGATTTTAGATGATGGAACTGTGGCAATCAGCCCCATCTCTCACATAATGAACAGTATGGAGTGTTCAACAATATATACTTGCAATGAGTAGATTTGCGGCTGTGTAGCTTAGACCGTAGAGTATAATATAAAACTACAGCATGCAGCAGGTTAGACGAAGCGATCAGCAATAGAAGGGACTTGACACTGCCCTGGTCTTTTATCCTGTTCCTTAATAGGGACTTACGGAATTGCTATCTAAGCAATTTGCTAATATACAAGTATAGGTTCACTATTGCTACAAGTTTGTGCCTTGAATCTAAAATGCAAAAAATGGTTGTCTGGACGCTTTGTTAAATATGGTGGACAAGCGGCAAAATTTGGTTACATTCCTGTAATAAGAACGTAGGGGAGATGCCGCTTTAATGAGCACCTTTTGTGACACAGACGTGTTTCCTAACAGTTGGGTGTACTGTTTTTATAGCAACGCCATACCCCGGGGGATTTAAATGTTTCACCTGCGAAAAGGCAAGAGATAATTACGAGTGCAATCGCTGGGCCCCAGATGTCTACTGCCCAAGAGGTGAGTGCTCTCATGCATGAAATCATATTCTCTAATCCTGTAATGACTGTCACACAATGAATTTTTGCCCCTGTGATGAAAGCACATTGGTTACACTTGTGCAGCGTTACGCTTTAGAACTTGGCCTGTGTGTCACTTTAAATCTGCCGCCCCCCCCCTCTCCCCCGCCCCGACTTTGTGAACCCAGTTAATTGTAAGAATTTTCTTTCAAGAATGTTAATCTGTTATTTAGAACATTTTGAAGTTTGTGTCAGTTTTAATTTTCGGATGAATAGAAAGTTGGGGAATTTCTTAACTTGATCCTATTAATACATAATTAACTGAGGGTTAAAGTAAAAAGCACCCAGCAATACTGCGCCGTACAGTCGGTGATCTCCTAGGTCCAGGACACACAATACCAGTAAGGCAACTTCCCTAATGGTATATAATGGAATATTCTTATGGTGTATGAATAAAGCTGTGTCCCTGGACTCTGTGTACCGCTATCTGGTGTTTCATATAATGCTGCTTTGATACTTCCAGTGCAGAATACCTCCATAATATATAGCATCCATATGAAATCGGAGGCATATGCAGGTACAATAGGACCCTATAGAAGTCTTAGGGGATGTTCACACAGTGGCTTTTTAAGCGGAATTTCTGCGTGGACAGTCGTGTAAGAATTTTGCCAAAAACCAGCCAGAGGCCGCATCCTCTCTGCCTCCCATACATCTCAATGGGAGGCAGCATTGAGGATCACAGAGCAGCGGCTTAAAACCGCGTCAAGAAATGTCCCTTCTTGGCTCAGGGGCGACTTTAAGCCACCGCTCCGCTATCCTCAGAGCTGGGAGGCAGAGAGGACGCGGACGCCAGCTGGTTTTCGGCGCGGCTGTCCGCTCCTAAATTCCGCATAAAACCCACTGTGTGCATAACCCCTAAGGGCCAGTTCACGTAGCGTTTTTAGCGCTGTAATTGTTGGGGGATCTGAGCGGTGGAGCTAAACTGCGAGTGTAAACCCATCGAAGCTTCAAAGTCCGTCCGGGCAGTGTCTCTTGGTGTGGTCTTGGCTTTAAAGGGAACCTGTCACCGGGACTTTGTGCATAGAGCTGAGGACATGGGTTGCTAGATGGCCGCTAGCACATCCGCAATACCCAGTCCCCATAGCTCTGTGTGCTTTTATTGGGTAAATTTTTTTTTGATACATATGCACATAAGGCCGTTTTGCGGGCCGTTTTTTGCGTTCCGTATACGGAACCACTCATTTCAATGGTTCCGCAAAAAAAACCCTGAATGTACTCCGTATACATTCCGTTTCCGTATTTCCGTTTTTCCGTTCCATTGAAAGATAGAACATGTCCTATTATTGACCGCAAATCACGTTCCGTGGCTCCATTCAAGTCGAAAGGTCCGCAAAAAGACGGAACACATATGGAAATGCATCCGTATGTCTTCCGTATCCGTTTCGTTTTTGTGGAGCCATCTATTAATAATGTTATGCTCAGCCCAATTTTTTCTATGTAATTACTGTATACTGTATGTGCCATACGGAAAACGGAACAGAAATGGAAACACAATGGAAACAAAAAACGGAACAAATGATCAGTGAAAAATGGACTGCAAAACACTGAAATAGCCATACGGTAGTGTGAAAGAGGCCTAAGGGTCCATTCACACGTCTGCGTGTATTTTGCGGATCCACGGATCCGTGGATCCGCAAAACACGGACATCGCCGGCATTCTCATAGAAAATGCCTTTTCTTGTCCGCAATTGCAAAACAAAATTTCGGGATCGGAATTGCGGACCCGGAAGTGCGGATCCGCAGTTCCGGATCCGGGCAGCACCTTGTGCTGCCCCATAGAAATGAATAGGTCCGCAATTCCATTCCGCAAAATTCGGAACGAAATTGCGGACGTATGAATGGACCCTTAACCTGAGATGAGTCCTGTCCCTGACTCATCTCAGGTTAATTTGCATATGTATCAAATGTTTTTTTTTTACACAATAAAAGCACACAGAGCTATGGGGACTGGGTATTGCGGATGTGCTAGCGGCCATCTAGCAACCCATGTCCTCAGCTCTATACACAAAATCCCGGTGACAGGTTCCCTTTAAACTGCCATGCCAAAAATCTGGCGCCATAAACCTTTGTGTGATCAGGCCCTAAGAGCAGACATGTAACTATAATTCATAGGGCCCATTAGCAAAATAAGTATGGGGCCCCCACCATTCAGTGTACGAAAATTAAAAACGCAATAATTAAATCTATCTATACTAGCTCCTTATATCAGAAAACACACATTATAGCACAAAGCCGCCATATTGGTATTCCCCCAAAAAGAGTACAATGTTCTTGCGCCTGATTGGGCCTCATGGCAGGTGTTATGGCTGTAGTTGGCCCTAAGAGGCATGTATTTGGGGGGTACTATCTCTCCGTAGTCGGTCTTAGTGGTCTGAGCTCTTGTCCGTGGCTACACAGAGACACAGCTGAGCGCACAGGCAATCTGCTGTGTTTCTGTCCAGAATGGAGGGCCTCCACTACTGGTAGCATGTAGGGTGTGCACCCCAGCTTTATACTTAGAACTGTTCCCAATGTTTGCATATGTTGCATCCTTGACGTACATAACAAAAAAATCATATATCCCTCATATACGTTTTCCAGACTAATTAAAGTAGCTTCATATCTATGGCGATAGTCAATCTATGGGAGTCTGGGTCTAATCAGACGATCATCTGTGCAACCTAATATTCTGATATGCACTTAGCGTCGTCTCCGATCAGATAATACATTTCTTGGATTACATGGGATTTACCCGAGGGGGTAGAGCAGATGAACTGAGACTGGCACTTTTTATACAGTTACAGCCTCATTCAAGACGTCTCACCCCGCGGTGGTCCACCATGCAGACTGCGCACAAACACTCGACTGAATGATTTTATTCCCTCGGACAGAAGCCAAGAAAACTCCATTAATAGCGCAGAGTCTGCCGCCTGCCTCCAGCTTTCTTTACACAGCACTCTTCACCGAGGAAATAGCCTGGAATCCTTAATGAGGATTCTTCTTGGGATCCACGTTTTTACAGAAAACAGCTCCTGTCAATGGGAATTACAGTTATTAGGAGGATGGGAGTCTCTTGACCCTCTTTCAGCAGATTGGGGTGGAGACGAAATGAAGAGATGGCTGTATATGTACTCGGCTGCCTCCATTGGTCACATGTGTTCAGGGCAGTTTTGTGACTTCTCCCCTCAAATATGAAAAGCGATGGCTTAAATGGGGTTATCCCTCAACAACATTAATCACATAACCACAGGTAAGAGCATCGCTCCATTAACTTCTACGCGATTGCCACAGATAGTTGATTGCTGTACTAAGCAGTCCCATAGCAGTGAATGGAGAGGTAGTCGAGAAAGTGCACCACTGCCCCCCGTCACACTGGAGGCTCGGGGACCCCTGTTCTCATGATCGATGGAGATCCCAGAAGTTGGACTATGATAGTCCTCCATAAGTCTCTTTCTATAAATACATGCAATCTTCCCAACTGAACAAAGGCATGCAATTTCTCTTAATATTTTTCTGCGCTGCCCAATTGTGGGGTGCAGTCCTAGAACAGATGGCCGGTCCATCTCAGTACTGTGGAACGGCATCTGAAGCAATATAAGCCAAACCTCGTGCAGTGAAGTCTACAGCCGTATGTGTGCATTACCTTTCACTGACTAGTCCATGCACTGTCTCTTTTTAATGGTCCTCAACCGTCTGTAAAAAGTCTGTGCTTCTGTCCCTCAGAGGTTGGTTCTTGGTGCAGTTGGTTTTCTGACAGTTTCACACTTACAAGCATGGGAGCCTTGAAATCCATTAAGAGGGCGGCAGAAAGAAAGAAAATGTTTGAGATTTACTTTAAAGGAGTTGTGATGTGCCATCCTTGCATTTGACCGCAGAGGCGACATGCAATTTCTCTTAATATTTTTCTGCAATGACTAACTGCAGGGTGCAGAATGTATGGAGAGTCCATCTCAGTAGTGTGGAAGAGTGCCAGAAACAATACAACCCAAACCTCGTGCAGTGAGGTCTACAGCCATATGTGTGCATTAACTTTCACTGACTAGTCCACGCACTGTTCATTTTTAATGGTCCTCAACCTTCTATAAAAAGTCTGTTCTTCTGTGCCTCAGAGATTGATTCTTAGCACAGTTGCTTTTCTGGGACCTTCACATTCATGAAATCCATTAAGGAGGCAGTGGAAAGAATACGTTAGGCCTCTTTCACACGGGCGTCATGTTTTTTGCCCGGATAAGAGGCGGGTGCGTTGCGGGAAAATGCGCGATTTTTTCGCGCAAGTGCAAAACATTGTAATGCGTTTTGCACTCGCACTTGCGCGCATGTTTGGTACCCAGACCCTATAATAGTGCTGGAGGGGTTAAAAATAATAAAAAAGTTAACTCACCTTCTCCTCTTGTTCGCCTAGATGCCGGTCTGTTCTTTAGCTGTGGGCTGAATGACCTGAGGTGATGTCAGATCACATGCTCCAATCACATGGTCCATCACCATGGTGATGGAGCATGTGATCTGACGTCACCACAGGTCCTTCAGCCCACAGCTAAAGAACAGACCGGCATCTAGGCGAACAAGAGAAGGTGAGTTAACTTTTTTATTATTTTTAACCCCTCCAGCACTATTATACTAAGCATTCTGTATTCAGAATGCTATTATTTTCCCTTATAACCATGTTATAAGGGAAAATAATACAGTGAATAGACTGTCACCTAGAACCCATGCGTGAAAATCGCACCGCATCCGCACTTGCTTGCGGATGCATGCGATTTTCACGCAACCCCATTCATTTCTATAGGGCCTGCGTTACGTGAAAAACGCACAAAGAGGAGCATGCTGCGATTTTCACGCAACGCACAAGTGATGCGTGAAAATCACCGCTCGTGTGCACAGTCCCATAGAAATGAATGGGTCCGGATTCAGTGCGGGTGCAGTGCGTTCACCGCACGCATCGCACCCGCACGGAAAACTCGCCCGTGTGAAAGGGGCCTGACACTGGGTTCAGACCTGAGCGTTTTACAGCGCGTTCCTACACGCTGTAAAATGCTCAACAGGCAAGAACCAATGATTCCCTATGGGAATGGTTCTCACCTGGGCGTTTTACAGCACGTACGATCGCGCTGTAAAACGCCCGACGCTCAAACAAGTGCTTGAGCTTTTTTTGGGGCGTTTGTCGCGCGTTCCCGCACATAGATATTCGGGAACGCGCGACAATGTGTGCACGCCTGTCTCTGTATGCGCGATTGTAAACGCCCGTACAATCGCGCATACAGAGCGCTCGTTTCAGAACGCTCAGGTCTGAACCCAGCGTTAGAGTTTTACTTTAAAAAAGTTGTGATGTGCCGTCCTTGCATGTGACCACTGAGGCCATTGATTGGCTGCAGCGTTCTTGTGACAGTGAAAGGGTCCCCATGACTAAGATTTTGTATTGGGGCCCTCCGTGGCCCCTGTATGTATTACGACATACGTCTCACAAAGCATTCAGTATTTGTTACCATCCTTACAGGACATGTGTCAGCTTTGCGCTTTGCGTGCACATATTTACAGCTGGGCGTGTCAGGGAACTGGATATTAATGGAGTTTTACTGGCTTGGGGCAAAATGTAAGATCTAAGAGCCTGTACGCTGCAAAAAATAAACCCAAATAACAGTCAGCATTTCTGGTATTTCGGAGAAAGTTCAAGATCAGATATTACTGCTCGCCCCGGGGTGACCTTCGCTATCTGATGTATCCAACTTTCACTGTAAATGTGCTCTGTGGGATGGTGGGAAGGTTCTTCAATGGGGAGATGTGTGGCCCGTCACAGCATGGAAACAATAACTTTTCCTTTCGATGCTCTGCTGCTTATATATGGCCGGCAGGTAAATGTAAGGATTTAGATTCCTGGCGACGTTATCATGGAAATCCTTGATTTACGGAAGCCATTAGTAGATGGAAATCTCCTGCCTTGACCTAAACATAATGAACTTGTCTACATTGATGAGATAAGTCTTTACAACTTCCGACTTGTGCTTTATAATTTTCCTTTAAGAACATTTCCATAATTGCAAGGTTTTTTTTTCCATAAAAGACTTTTATGAAGACCGACTAGAGATGGGTAAATCAATGCATAGACATTCAATTCGTTCATCAATCAGCCTGATTGAGCAGTGAGGGGATCACAGGACTTCCCCCTCCCTGCTGATTGTACCGAGAGCGTACCGGCGCTTGCACAGGTAGCGGCAGATGCAGAGCCTCTGCACTTGTGCCGCTACTTGGGGTGGTGGTGCAGGCGAGAGGTTGACATGGCCAGGCGAGATGTCCGGCCTTGTTAATCAACAGGAAGGGGAAAGTCTATTGAGTAACAGGGCCTGCCCCTCACTGCTCAAGCAGGCAGATGGATGAACAACATTTTATTTAGACGCTCATCTCTAAATTTTTTGGGGTCAGACAACTAGAAAATTCACAAACCCACAAACTTGGTTACCATCAAAGAACTGACTGTATCCAGCAGCATACCTACCATAGAAGTAGACCATGAAACTTCTATATTCTAATTTTTCGCGTTTCACCTGTATTTTGGTGACCTAAAAGTGACCCATTGGGGCATTTTATAGATGCTCCTATTTGAATAGGTTTGTACTGGTCAATCTGAAAGTTCTTGATAAAAAGAAAAAAAAAGACACAAATGTTATAAAATAAAAAAATCTCCACTTTTGACCTCTTTGGGGCCAGCAGATGTTTCATTGATCCCCCGCCACTCTTTACTTACAAGCTTCCAGTGATCCGCACTTCAATGTTCTTGTGCTGCGCCTGTGCCGTCATTGGCCAGTGATGACAAAGTCACTGACTGGTCACGAGCGGGTACATCATCTCATTTTGGGGAGCTTACAATCCAAGACCGGTGGGGGTCCACGGAAGCATCTGAGCTGGATCGGTGGAGGACTGAAGAAGTCACTTTTTTTTTTAATTTGTAACACGTGCAGCTCTTTTGCAGACAACCCCTTTATCTTTTCCCCCTGAGAGAGTCATTGTGTGCTGAAGCCATGTTTGCGTCCCGGGATTCCTGACAGCTCTCGTGATTTATAAGTTACCTGCTGCGTATCACTCGGCGCCTCACCTGGCATTTGCGACTAGCGAGGAGACGGCGTTTCAGCATGCCCACAAAGTTTTCTTTATTTCTAGGAGGAAAGTGGCTTTTTTTCTATTTACCAAACATCAACATCCGCAAAGAATGTGTTTTCTCCACAGGATAAAATGCATCTGGAAACCGCGCACAGTAATTAATCAGCGCACAATAGTGTTCCGGGGGGGGGGGGGGGGGCGGATTAAACCTGTAGCTTATCATAATGCTCACTTGCTTTATTTTAAGTGAATTTGACAGGAGATTAGAACCAGACAGACAGGAGCAGAGGGTGAACGAGCCCCAAACATGGACGTTTTTTAATGAAATATGCAAATTGTAACAAAAATATAAATCTAGAAGATATTTAATCAGGGATTGCATGCTCATATTTGGAATGTTACTGATGGATCATAGACTTCATGGTGGCTGCGTTACTGGGGCCCTTAGCTTAAATCCAACCCCTCTGCCCTCTTAAAGGGCATCTGTCAGCAGTTTTGTACCTATGACACTGGCTGACCTGTTGCATGTGCTCTTGGCAGCTGAAGGCACCTGTGTTGGTCCCATGTTCCTATATGTGCCCAAATTGCTGAGAAAAATGAAGTTTTGAAATATGCAAAAGAGACTTTAGGAGCAACTAGGGCGTTGGCGTTACACCTAGAGGCTCTGCTCTCTCTACAACTCTGCCATTTGATTGACAGGGTCAGGCAGTGAAAATGTGATCATGCCTGACTGGCCCTGTCAATCAAAGGGCAGGGGGCACAGCAGAACCTCTAGGTGTAACGCCGACGCCCTAGTTGCTCCTAAAGTCTCATTTGCATATTTTAAAACTTCACAGTAAATTGTAAAATCTGCATCTAAAGCTTTAGGGCATGTTCACATCTGCGTTGGAGTCTCCGTCACAGATTCCATCAAAAAGACTGGGCCAAAAAGTCCCGCATGCAGGACTTTTTTGTCCGGTACAAAAATGGATCCTGAATGGAGATTGTTCAGCATTGTTTGACTCAGTTATGTGCCGTATCCAGCACTTCTGTTATTTCCGCTTCTCTAACAAAGTGGAATAACCGAAATATACAGCGATGATGTGAACACGCCCTTACGATAGCGAAATATTCCTAGATTAACAGGATGAATTCATATAATCATTGTATAATGAAACATTCTGCAACTTTCTAATCTCCTTTGTCTGGATTATACAACAGTGAAGCCTTTTCTACATAAAACCCTGTTAGGGCTCATGCACACAAGCTTATTTTTTTTCCGTATCCGTTTAGTTTTTTTGCCGCCCATATGCAGAACCATTCATTTCAATGGGGCCACATAAAAAAAACGGAAATGGCTCTGTGTGCATTCCAATGTCCATATGCCAGCCTGGCCGTTCCGCATTACGGACAAGGATAGGACTATTCTATTAGAAGCTGGCCGTTCTTTAAAATGCAGAATGCACACAGCCAGTATCCGTGTTTTGTGGCTCTGCAATTTGTGGACCGCAAAACATCCAACGATCGTGTGCATGGGCCCTTAAAACGATTGTATGAGATGAGATAAACATGGTGGCTTACTTAGAGAAACAGCAAGCTCTGTGCCTGAACAAGGCTGAGCTGCAATACCTCACACAGCCAACAGACAACAGTGGCGCTGTTTCTCTAAGAAAGCCGCCATGTTATTCCAACCTGCGTGGATCGGTGGATTTATCTGACGATGTTGAGGATATAGCGTGGCTGGTATATAATTGTGCAGATGTATCATGCTAACACGATGTCTATGTTTACCAGATACCAGATATTGTTACTCTCAGCACATAATGGACGCATCAGAGGAAAGTGTGTCAGTGACTAAGAGCTGTGCATCACTGGAGCAGTGCCTGAACACAGGGTGCAGAGAGTCCGGTCCTCATGGGCGCAAGGTATGATATTACACACACATACAGCTGGAATACCAATAGTCTTCTTAGGTTAGAAGACCTGAAGACTAGTCAACCTTGACCAGGAACATTGCCAGAAACCACTGCCACCTGCATCACTCAATACACTTTAGCAGGACTGTGCAGCCGCAGCCAACCCGGTAAAAAAAAATTGTCACCTTCTTATGCTTAACGTGAATCTCCACTTTTTTATTATCATGACATTTATAGGCCCAACATTCTCTTCTGATTATTTTTCTTAATATATCTTTATAGTGTATAGACATAGATTAAAAACATACCATTTGTGCTGCCTGCAGCCACCACTAGAGGGAGCTTACTGCATAGTGTTATTACTGAGTATAATGTATTATGGCAGCCTGTAATTTGTCTATGGAACAACCGACTCAGGCTGCCATAGAAAAAGCCAATGCCAGCGGATGATCCGACAGGGAAGCTGTGTAGAATGGCAGTTGTTTGTAGACATCACAGACTTAAATTTGGTTGTCTCACTTCAGCAAATGGCATTTATTATGTAGAGGAAGTTATGAGAAACCACCTACTAATGTATTGTTATTATCCGTATTGCTTCCTTGGCTGGCTGGATTCATTTTTCCATCACATTATATACTGCTTGTCTCCATGGTTACGACCACCCTGCAGTCCATCACTGGTGGTCGTGCTGTCACACTATAGGAAAAAGTGCCAGTCTTTTTTGTGGCAGGGACCACGGTAGCGCACATAGGCTAATGCTTTTTTCGATAGTGTGCATGCACGGCCATCACTGATGGATTGCAGGGTGGTCGTCAGTGATGGTCAGTTCGCAGTGTTCGCCAGCGAACACATGCGGGCTGCCATCTTGACTCACCCGTCCTGCGATGCACAGGTAAGCCCTTACCTGTGCCGGTCTGAAACAAATGCGGTCTCCGGGAGTAGGCACTTCCGAGAACACCCCGATGAAGGCCCCCGGCGGCTGTTCTCGGAACTGCCTGCTCCCGGTGACCTCATTTGATTTCTGACCGGCTCCCGACACAGGCACAGGTATGGGCTTACCTGTGCATCGCTGGACTTGTGAGTCAAGATGGAAGCCTGCATGTGTTCGCTGGCGAACACTGCGAACTGACCATCACTGGTGGTCATAACCATGGAAAAGCGCAGTGTAAAATGTGATGGAAAAATGAATCCAGCCAGCAGAGGAAGCAATATGGATAATAACAATACATTAGTAAGTGGTTTGTATTAACTTTCTATACATGATAAATACTGGAGACAACCCCTTTAACCAGAGGCTCTTAGACCCCAATGCAAAATCCGTATAAAGCTCCCACTCACCACGTGTCTTTTGTAACACGGGGGCTTTTGGACCCCTTCAGGCACCAGAGCCTGGATTGCCTGCTACCTCTGCACTCCCTATAGCTACACCCCTGGCAGTCATATATAAGGCAGTGGTTATTTGTGCTTTTCCCTAATAGTGAGTCGTTTGTATTCTCTTGTTCCTCCAGGTCTGCACTTCATGTTGTGAAGGGAATATCTGCAACATGGCTGTACCCAGGAACGATACAGATGCCGTTTTTGCAACTACGTCCCCACTGAGTCACTCACAGAGACATTCTGGCCACAGCGCCACCTACCTGCTGTGCTTATTGTCAGCCATATGGCTGTTACCTACATGAGCCCGATCCATACCTTGGATGTGTACATAGGATTTATTTATGTGACTTCCGGAGCTCTGTACGTTTGTATAGAATTTTTTTTGTATAGAATTATTTTAGACGCCAGAACAAACGTATTACTATTTTGCAATTATGCAGATGTCCATATATTATATACACATTGTATATATCTGGGTCTTCCTGGAGATCAGGCTGGTTGTGGCCCATGTGTAGGACTGATACAGGCAAAGGTGGAGCTTTTGTCGGCAGCATCCCATCACTTTCCAGATTTTAGCAGGATGGTCACTGGTTGGATTTGGATTGGATTTTTACTTGTCAGAAAAAATGATCTGAACATGGCAGCTTGCAGTCAGTGAATGGAAATATACCATTTAAATTCAGTAACTAAAAACGTATCCTGATCATCTGCTGTGGACACCGAGGTTGTTGGTAGCCCTAGCTCTGACACGGTGTCATACCTCCCAACCGTACCTTTTTTTTTCAGGATTATCATTAAAAAGAGCAACAAAAAGGATGTGCTATCTGCAAAAAAAAGGGCTTTTCTATGTAATTTTAGGGTGTTCTAGATATCATGGGACTGGCCTCAAATGTCCCAAGATTTGAGATATCACTTTTGGGAGGTACTGAATGCACTTAACGTATACATTCAGTGACTGCTAGCAGAGATCTCGAAAATTGTAAGAAATTAATTAATGCAAACTATATTATTATAGACTAATGGTCTTCAACTAGTGGCTCTTCAGCTGCTGCCAAACTACATCACCCATCATGCACTGAAGGCTGTTGGGGCATGATGAGAGTTGTAGTTTTCCAAGAACTGGAGAACTACAGCCTTAGGCCGCATGCACACGACCGTGGTGTGTTTTGCGGTCCGCAAAACACGGATGCCGTCCGCGCGCGTTCCGAAATTTGCGGAACGGCACGGACAGCCTTCAATATAACTGCCTATTCTTGTCCGCAAAGTGCGGCCAAGAATAGGACATGCTATAGTTTTTTTTAGTGGGGGAACGGAGCAACGGATGCAGACAACACACGGAGTGCTGTCCGCATCTTTTGCGGCCCCATTGAAGTGAATGGGTCCGCATCCGAGCCGCCGTAACGGCTGTGTGCATGAAGCCTTATAATGATGAATGTATACCAGGGTTCTCTTTACAGTGAATGTCTAACACGTTTATTATCTACACATGCTTAATAATTGCACATTATATCTTTATAGCAGTCACAGCTGTTACAATGCTCCAAATCAGCAGAATAGGCCTAGAGCTGCCTGCAGCTACCACTAGGGGGGGCCTTAGGTTCTTGCCGCACACCATTTGATTATTGAGCTCAATGTATATTCAGTATGCTGTAAGCTCCCTCTAGTGGTGGCTGCAGACCGCCAGGACAATACTTTTTTTTTTATTTAACTCTGTGCAGGAGATTTGGAGCTTTGTTTCAGAAAAACTGAGCTCAAACTGCAATACAGATTAAGGCTCCATTCACACGTCCGCAAATGGGTCCGCATCTGTTCCGCAATTTTGCGGAACGGGTGCGGACCCATTCATTTTCTATGGGGACGGAATGGATGCGGACAGCTCGCAGTGTGCTGTCCGCATCCGCATTTGCGGAGCGCGGCCCCGATCTTCGGGTCCGCAGCTCCGCAAGAGATAGAACATGTCCTATTCTTGTCCGCAGCTTGCGGACAAGAATAGGCATTTCTATAGGGGTGCCGGGCGGGTCCGCAACACACCACGGACGTGTGAATGGAGCCTAAGCAGTAAATCACTCAGCACATAGTGATCTTAGAAAGTGAATAATCACATTCGATATTACGCATTGGGAGTCTTGGCAAATGAATTGATAAACTTATCAGTATGACCTGCCAATTACAGTTATGTCTTAATAAGTGTTTTCTTATATCCTAAAACCAAATTGTTCAACCAACCCATGATTTTATGCACTTAAGAAATGAGCCCCCCACCCACTGAGAGCTGCTCCCAATGTACTACACCTATATTCAAGCAATTATCCATTTCCCTGATTGATCTCTATTTGGTTTTCTGACTTGATAGATGATTAGTAGATAATTCTTGCAGTCTGCATCCACCACTAGGGGGAGCTCATCACACATGGATTTATACAGCTAGTGTTGTCAGTGGGGGCTGTATAAATCTGTATGCGGTGAGCTCCCCCTAGAGGTGTATGCTGGCAGCCACTATGACAGTGGCAATCAAGGGATGCAGTGCAGTGGAGTCCTGGGTTTAGCCTGCTTGTCTGGTTTAGAAAACCCATTTTTACATACCCTGTTAGGGAATTCTGAGTTAATAAATACATTCTAACATTTTAAGAGCCTTATGACTTACCTAAAACAGACCCTGGCTACAAAGAGTGGCTCTTGCTCTGGTGGAGCCAGCCCACTGATTGCAATGCTTCATTCCCCCTTTGGTGGCGCTGCAGGGGAATTGCACTCTTGCTGATCCATAGACTGCAGCTGATCACTGGGGTCCCTGCGAGACATCCCGTGATAAGCTAATTATTGGAAGACCCTTTGGATAAAATGGATAAAGTCTGAACCAAACAATCCCCCATCCATCAAGACCGTACTCTTCCAGTTTGTAGCACCTATAGCCGTGGAACGAGCAATGCTGTACTCATAAGAAACATGAGGGTGTAGACTGTCGCTATATGGCCAGCGATGTACATATGTAAACTGTATTATTACTGTCATGTACAGATATTTATTGATGTAAAGCTGTAGATATTGTATAGCTTTGTACTTTTGTTACATCCTCTGTGTGTAGTCTAGTGGCTACAATGTAATATATATCATAAAATAACATCTATGTTTAAGGTAGATGCTTTATTGCAAACTGAGCACTGGAAATGAGACATCTGCTTCTGTTTGGGCAAATAAACCATTGTGCTGAACGTCTGCCGTATCCTGGACATTTATTACACTATACTGCCGATAATGCATGTGTAGTGAACAAGGCAGACATAGCAGAGCTGGAGAGGGTCCAGAGGAGGGCAACTAAAGTAATAACTGGAATACAGTTATGGCTACAGTACCCTGAAAGATTATCAAAATCAGGGTTATTTACTTTAGAAAAAAGACGACTGAGGGGAGATCTAATTACTATGTATAAATATATCAGGGGTCAGTACAGAGATCACTCCCATCATCTATTTATCCCCAGGACTGTGACGAGGGGACATCCTCTGCGTCTGGAGGAAAGAAGGTTTGTACACAAACATAGAAGAGGATTCTTTACGGTAAGAGCAGTGAGACTATGGAGCTCTCTGCCTGAGGAGGTGGTGATGGTGAGTACAATAAAGGAATTCAGGAGGGGCCTGGATGTATTTCTGGAGTGTAATAATATTACAGGCTATAGCTACTAGAGAGGGGTCGCTGATCCAGGGAGTTATTCTGATGCCTGATTGGATATTTATATCTTCTCAATTTTCATTTGACTGAAGGACATACAAAGCTGATAAATGTCTCTTCTGTATATCAATAACAGCTGAGATTAATGATTATATTACTTTAAACATTTTCTTATGAAATCCAGTGAACTTTCTGTTTGTCGACGAAGGAGGAATTTAGAAATGTCCATTGTTAGTGAAAACCAGTAATGCTGCTCCGGCTTTAGAAGTTTAACAGTAAATGACAACTAAAAGGCCGCACAGTGGAAGTCATCAATTACTGGATTAATGGCGGCGCGGGGTGATTTCGAGGATAATAATGCCGCTATTTAGTGAAGTGTTTGATCCAAAGCCTTGAGATGTGAAATAACACAAGTTTGTAACTGCGTTTGCTATTTTATGTGTTTGATGGTTTCCAAACCAGAGTCCTAGTGCACACAGGTCCATTCACAGTCAGGTCCATTCACAGTCAGGTCCATTCACAGTCAGGTCCATAAATATTAGGACATCGGCACAATTCTAACATTTTTGGCTCTATACACCACCACAATGGATTTGAAATGAAATAAACAAGATGTGCTTTACCTGCAGACTGTCAGCTTTACCTGCAGACTGTCAGCTTTACCTGCAGACTGTCAGCTTTACCTGCAGACTGTGGGCTTTACCTGCAGACTGTCAGCTTTACCTGCAGACTGTGGGCTTTACCTGCAGACTGTCAGCTTTACCTGCAGACTGTCAGCTTTACCTGCAGACTGTCAGCTTTACCCGCAGACTGTCAGCTTTACCAGCAGACTGTCGGCTTTACCTGCAGACTGTGGGCTTTACCTGCAGACTGTCAGCTTTAATTTGATGGTATTTACATCCAAATCAGGGAACGGTGCAGGAATTACAGCAGTTTGCATCTGTGCCTCCCACTTGTTAAGGGACCAAAAGTAATGGGACAATTGGCTTCTCGGCTGTTCCATGGCCGGTGTGTGTTATTCCCTCATTATCCCAATTACAAGGAGCAGATAAAAGGTCCAGAGGTCATTTCCAGTCTGCTATTTGCATTTGGAATCTGTTCCTGTCAACTCTCAAGATGAGATCCAAAGAGCTGCCACCATCAGTGAAGCCGTCATTAGGCTGAAAAAAACACAACAAACCCATCAGAGAGACAGCAAAAACATTAGGCGCGGCCAAAACAACAGTTTGGAACATTCTTAAAAAGAGGAATGCACCGGTGAGCTCAGCAACACCAAAAGACCCAGAAGACCACGGAAAACAACTGTGGTGGATGACCGAAGAATTCTTTCCCTGGTGAAGAAAACGCCCTTCACAACAGTTGGCCAGATCAAGAAGACTCTCCAGGAGGTAGGTGTATGTGTGTCAAAGTCAAACATCAAGAGAAGACTCCACCAGAGTGAATACAGAGGGTTCACCACAAGATGGAAACCATTGGTGAGCCTCAAAAACAGGAAGGCCAGATTAGAGTTTGCCAAACGACATCTAAAAAAGCCTTCACAGTTCTGGAACAACATCCTATGGACAGATGAGACCAAGATCAACGTGTACCAGAGTGATGGGAAGAGAAGAGTATGGAGAAGGAAAGGAACTGCTGATGATCCTAAGCATACCACCTCATCACAGTGCAGATAGACAGTGACCCAAAGCATACTGCAAAAGCAACCAAAGAGTTTTTTAAGGGAAAGAAGTGGAATGTTCTGCAATGACCAAGTCAATCACCGGACCTGAATCCGATTGAGCTGCATTTCACTTTCTGATGATAAAACTGAAGGGAAAATGCCCCAAGAACAAGCAGGAACTGAAGACAGTTGCAGTAGAGGCCTGGCAGAGCGTCACCAGGGATGAGACCAGCGTCTGGTGATGTCTATGCGTTCCAGACTTCAGGCTGTAATTAACTGCAAAGGATTTGCAACCAAGTATTAAAAAGTGAAAGTTTGATTTATGATTATTATTCTGTCCCATTACTTCTGGTCCCTTAACAAGTGGGAGGCACAGATGCAAACTGCTGTAATTCCTGCACCGTTCACCTGATTTGGATGTAAATACCCTCAGATTACAGCTGACAGTCTGCAGGTAAAGCACATCTTGTTTGTTTAATTTCAAATCCATTGTGGTGGTGTATAGAGCCAGAAATGTTAGAATTGTGTCGCACATAGCGTCACACATAGGTTTCTGCATCTCCCATTCATAGCAATAAAACAGAACTTCTACACTGACATTGGGGATCATTGTCTGGACCCTTCTGGCTCCTTTAAGCCCCAACCATCTGTAAAGTTTTGAAGATATATTGACGTGTTTGTAAAGAAAGAAAGTACATTTTACATAACATGCAAAGAAAAAGTTGCCTTTCAACCATGGTTGCCTATAGGCGCAAGTGTACTGAACCGTAGAGACATCCCTGAAGGCCATTCTGTTCATACAATGGAGACAGCCATTATGTCAGCTGAGCGACTATCAATAAGAATGCAGTCTGACCTGTCATTGCTTCTTGCAGCAGGAATGTGACTTTAGGAGTGCAGACCTCCTAATATTCCTCCACAGATAATAATCTCAAGCCGCTCCTTAAGAGGAGTTCTTAAGTTCTCATGGTTTGTCACATTTAATGTTGGACCCGGAAAATTCCGTACTTAGAAATTAATATTCAGAAAGGATTTTGGACCATTTTATGTCAAATTAACTTAAAATATTATGTCAAATTATATAAAAATAGCAACAGTTTAGTCACAATCCTTCTTTCCTTGCATTCTAATCGGTTTCATGCTGCAGTCGAAACCACAGAACTCTTCAATAGATGTCCATGCAGATAAGCCATTTTTCTGTCATTAATTTTACTCGGAAACCTTAGATTAGACTTGTCTCCACCTGTAAGGCAACTGGCTGCAGCGGCAGCCCTCCCCCACTGCAATGTCTGGGATAGTGGACCAGGAATACTACACTTCACCCATTAGAGAAAGAGATTGAGAAGAAATTTGCCCTTGTGTTCACTGCGACATTTTTACAGGACTGTTTGATTAAGAACATGCATGTAAGGACAGCGTTTAGTAGGTGTGGCGTTCCTTTACTGTAATTCCGCTATACATATTTCTCTTGCTTCAGAGCTCAAAGGTTTGCACACACTAAGGCCTCATGCACATGACTGTATGCATTTTGAGGTCTGCAAATTGCGGATCTTTAAAACATGGATACCTTCAATGTTGCAACTGCATTTTTTAGGGACCCATTGGGGGGGGATTTATCATTCCCTTTAAGCCTGAAAAATTGTGTTAAGAAGTCGCAGGTGTGACTTTTTTTTTTTAATTGCCGCATCTCCCCTTTTACACCATCCTCGCCACAGCGACAAGTTTATCTTCATTTACGCCAGTTCTCTGGCGTAAAAGAAGACAGAAATCTACAGCAGCTCTGAGCGGCCACAGATTTCTGGTTAGGCGCACCGACTGCAGGAGGAAGCGTCTAATTTAAGAGAGCGCAGGGGATATCAAGAAAGCAGGGCCGTCTTTAACAAGGGGCAAAAGGGGCAGCTCCCTCTTGAGCCCTGCTGGCCACTGCCCCGGGTGTCAGGCTGTCAGCTACACAAGGGGGTGCTGCCATGCCATGCCTGCCTTCCGGCACTCCAGGCAGCGAACTGTGAGAGCTGTGATTCTCTTAGTAGAAAGGACCTTAGATGACATTATCAACATGTGACCAGTAACCTAGCAATATTACTGGTCACATGGCTATGAGGTAATCAAAGGTCCTTTCTACCCGGAGTGTTGCTGCAGAAGAAGTTTGCCTTAACTGTGGAGCTTTTCTGTGAAGATTACATCAAGAAAAGGTATTATGCTAATATACTGTAAGCTACTGTATACTGTGGGATGCTGTATACTGTGGTGTGATATACTGCTCTACTGTATACTGTGGGATGCTGTATACTGTGGTGTGATATACTGCTCTACTGTATACTGTGAGGTGCTGTATATTGTGGGGTGCTATACTGCTCTACTGAATACTGTGGGGTGCTGTATATTGTGGAGTGCTATACTGCTCTACTGTATACTGTGATGTGCTGTATATTGTGGGGTGCTACACTGCTCTAATGTATACTGAGGGGTGCTGTATATTGTGGTGTGCTATACTGCTCTACTGTATACTATCGGGTGCTGTATGCTGTGGGGTGCTCTACTGTATACTGTGGGGTGTTGTATACTGTGGGGTATTGTATACTGTGGGGTACTGTATACTGTGGGGTGCTGTATATTTTGGGGTGCTGTATATTTTGGGGTGCTATACTGCTCTACTGTATACTGTGGGGTGCTGTATACTGTGGGGTGCTGTATATTTTGGGGTGCTTTATACTGTGAGGTGCTGTATTCTGTATAGTTTGGGGTGCTGTATTCTGTAAACTGTGAGGTGCTGTATACAGTGGGGTGCTGTATATTATGGGGTACTGTATATTATGGAGTGCTATACTGCTCTACTGTATACTGTGGGGTGCTGTATATTGTGGGGTGTTATACTGCTCTACTGTATACTGTGGGGTTCTGTATACTGTTAGGTGCTGTATTCTGTATAGTTTGGGGTGCTGTATACTGTGAGATGCTGTATACTGTGAGGTGCTGTATATGGTGGAGTGCTATACTGCTCTACTGTATACTGTGGGGTGCTCTATATTGTGGAGTGCTATACTGCTCTACTGTATACTGTGGGGTGCTGTATATTGGGGGGGGTGTATATTGTGGCGTGCTATACTGCTCTACTGTATACTGTGGGGTGCTGTATATTGTGGAGTGCTATACTGCTCTACTGTATACTGTGGGGTGCTGTATACTGTGGAGTGCTATACTGCTCTACTGTATACTGTGGGGTGCTGTATACTGTGTGGTGCTGTATATTGTGGGGTACTATACTGCTCTACTGTATACTGTGTGGTGCTGTATACTGTATACTGTGAGGTGCTGTATTTTGTATAGTTTGGGGTGCTGTATACTGTGAGGTGCTGTATACTGTGGGGTGCTGTATATTGTGGAGTGCTATACTGCTCTACTGTATACTGTGGGGTGCTGTACATTGTGGAGTGCTATACTGCTCTACTGTATACTGTGGGGTACTGTATATTGTGGGAGGCTGTATATTGTGTGGGCTATATACTGTGGGGTGCTGTATACTGCGGTGTGCTATACTGCTCTACTGTATACTGTGGGGCAGTGATGGCCAGTTTGCCGTGTTCACCCGCGAACAGATGCGGGCTGCCATCTTAACTCACAAGTCCGGCGAGGCACAGTTAAGTCCTTACCTGTGCCTGTGCTGTGAGCCGGTCTGAAACAAATGCAGTCACCGGGAGCAGGCAGTTCCGAGAACAGCCGCCGGGGGACTTCATCGGGTTGTTCTCGGAACCTCGCCGGACTTGTGATTTAAGATGGCAGCCCGCATGTGTTCGCGGGCGAACACGGCAAACTGGCCATCACTGTTGTGGGGTGCTGTATACTGTGAGGTGCTGTATTCTGTATAGTTTGGGGTGCTGTATTCTGTATACTGTGAGGTGCTGTATATTGTGGATTGCTATACTGCTCTAATGTATACTGTGGGGTGCTGTTTATTATGGGGGTCTGTATACTGTGGGATGCTGTATACTGCGGGGTGCTATACTGCTCTACTGTATACTGTGGGGTGCTGTATATTGTGGGGGGCTGTATACTGTGGGGTGCTATACTGCTCTACTATATACTGTGGGGTGCTGTATACTGTATAGTGTGGGGTGCTGTGTATTGTGGGGGGCTGTATACTGTGGGGTGTAATACTGCTCTACTATATACTGTGGGGTGCTGTATACTGTATAGTGTAGGGTGCTGTATACTGTATAGTGTGGGGTGCTATACTGCGGGTTTCTGTATACTATAGGGTGCTATACTGCATACTGTGGGGTGCTGTATACTATAGGGTGCTATACTGCATACTGTGGGGTGCTGTATACTAGGCCTGCATGATATATCGCAAAAGCAATCGTATCGCGATAATCGTCGATTGCGATATGGCGATTTGGCCGACCCAAAAATGCTGTGATTATTTTTCGCTTTATAAGACACACTGTGCGTCTCATAAAGCGATGGTTGACTTTTTACGTGGCTGACACTGATGTATCACCGGCCGCTATGCTGCACAGCGCGGCCGGCGATACATCAGTTACAGTGCGGGGAGGGGCTGGAGGCAAGTCGCGGCGGGCCCCGCGCACATAACTGTCTTTGTATGCAAAGTCTTTCTTTACTGCTGAAGGTATTACAAAAATTTTAAATAAAATAAACAAAAAATACAAAATAAAAAGTTCACCACTGCGTTTCCTGATGTCAGATCGGCTTAGCTGACCTCCGTGTGATGCAGTTAAAATCACAATAAACCAGTCTTTATACAAAAAGGTGGTCGCGCTGCCGGGTATACGTCCCAGTCCACAAGCTCAAGAGAAGCGGCTATCTTCTTTGACACAACCAGCACACCTGAGTCCCGTGGGTAGTAGCCTTTCCTCAAAGCAACCTTCAATAAAATCGTGATTAACACGCCTTATAAAATCATACAATCAAGTCCATCAGGTCCATCAAATTCAATACCCGACCTAGGTTTCGCTGATAAGGCGATCGCCCCTGAGGAAGCCTTATCGGCGAAACCTAGGTCGGGTATTGAATTTGATGGACCTGATGGACTTGATTGTATGATTTTATAAGGCGTGTTAATCACGATTTTATTGAAGGTTGCTTTGAGGAAAGGCTACTACCCACGGGACTCAGGTGTGCTGGTTGTGTCAAAGAAGATAGCCGCTTCTCTTGAGCTTGTGGACTGGGACGTATACCCGGCAGCGCGACCACCTTTTTGTATAAAAAAAAAATGTCTTTACTGCTGAAACAATCGCTCTCCTATTGAAACTCCTATTGATAAAATCGCCAGCCTCTGTACTCACTATGAATGCACTGCAGCGGGCGGGCCGGCCGGCGCATGACTTCAGTCAGTCGCACTCCTGCTTCATTAATGAAGTGGGAGGAGCGTGACTGACTGACTGACTGAAGTCATGCCCCGGCCGGCCCGCCCGCTGCAGTGCATTCATAGTGAGTACAGAGGCTGGCGATTTCATCCATAGGAGTTTCAATAGGAGAGCGATTGTTTCAGCAGTAAAGAAAGACTTTGCATACAAAGACAGTTATGTGCGTGATTTAGGACACATGAGGGGACATTAATAAAGTAATGCTGTGACACATAGGGCCATGAGGGGGACCAGCATAATATGCTATATGTGTGTCATAGCACATATCCCCCATAACAGTGCATCATCCACAGATCAGCCCCATAACAGTGCATCATCCATAGGTCCCCCATAACAGTGCCATCCAAAGAATCCCTCATAACAGTGCCAACCACAGATCCCCATAACAGTGCCATCTACAGATCCCCATAACAGTGCCATCCACAGAGCCTTCATAACAGTGTCATCCACAGATCCTCCATAACAGTGTCATCAACAGATCCCCCATAACAGTGTCATCCACAGATCCCCCACATAAGTGTCATCCACAGATCCCCCCCATAACAGTGTCATCCACAGATCCCCATAATAGTGTCATCCACAGATCCCCATAACAGTGCCATCCACAGATCCTCCATAACAGTGTCATCAACAGATCCTTCATAACAGTGCCATCCACAGATCCTCCATAACAGTGTCATCAACAGATCTTTCATAACAGTGCCATCCACAGATCCTTCATAAGTGTCATCCAAAGAATCCCTCATAACAGTGCCAACCACAGATCCCCCATAACAGTGCCATCCACAGATCCCCATAACAGTGCCATCCACAGAACCTTCATAACAGTGTCATCAACAGATCCTTCATAACAGTGCCATCCACAGATCCTCCATAACAGTGTCATCAATAGATCCTTCATAACAGTGCATCATCCATAGGTCCCCCATAACTGTGCCATCCAAAGAATCCCTCATAACAGTGCCAACCACAGATCCCCATAACAGTGCCATCCACAGAGCCTTCATAACAGTGTCATCAACAGATCCTTCATAACAGTGCCATCCACAGATCCTCCATAACGGTGTCATCAACAGATCCTTCATAACAGTGCCATCCACAGATCCTTCATAAGTGTCATCCACAGATCCTTCATAACTGTGTCATCCACAGATTCTTCATAACAGTGTCATCCACAGATCCTTCATAACAGTGTCATCCACAGATCCCCATAACAGTCTCATCCACAGATCCCCCATAACAGTCTCATCCACAGATCCCCCCATAACAGTGTCAGCCACAGATCCCCATAACAGTGTCATCCACAGATCCCCCATAACAGTGTCATCCACAGATCCCCCATAACAGTGTCATCCACAGATCCCCACATAAGTGTCATCCACAGATCCCCCCATAACAGTGTCATCCACAGATCCCCATAACAGTGTCATCCACAGATCCCCATAACAGTGCCATCCACAGATCCCCATAACAGTGTCATCCACAGGTCCCCCATAACAGTGCATCATCCATAGGTCCCCCATAACAGTGCATCATCCAAAGAATCCCTCATAACAGTGCCAACCACAGAACCCCATACCAGTGCCATCCACAGATCCCCATAACAGTGTCATCCACAGATCCCCCATAACAGTGTCATCCACAGATCCTTCATAACAGTGTCATCCACAGATCCTTCATAACAGTGTCATCCACAGATCCTTCATAACAGTGCCATCCACAGATCCTTCATAACAGTGCCATCCACAGATCCCCATAACAGTGTCATCCACAGGTCCCCCATAAGAGTGTCATCCACAGATCCCCATAATAGTGTCATCCACAGATCCCCATAACAGTGTCATCCACAGATCCCCATAATAGTGTCATCCACAGATCCCCATAACAGTGTCATCCACAGATCCTTCATAACAGTGTCATCCACAGATCCTTCATAACAGTGCCATCCACAGATCCCCATAACAGTGTCATCCACAGATCCCCCCATAACAGTGTCATCCACAGATCCCCATAATAGTGTCATCCACAGATCCCCATAACAGTGTCATCCACAGATCCCCATAATAGTGTCATCCACAGATCCCCATAACAGTGTCATCCACAGATCCCCATAACAGTGTCATCCACAGATCCCCATAACAGTGTCATCCACAGGTCCCCATAACAGTGTTATCCACAGGTCCCCATAACAGTGTCATCCAAAGAATCCCCCATAACAGTGCCAACCACCGATCTGAGGCAGGATCCTTACCTTGAAAAATATCTCCCCAATATACCTACGATCACATACAGAAGAGCACCTACAATAAAAAGTGTTCTAGCCCCGAGTAAACAGAAAAAACAAACAAAAATTAAAAACATAACTAGAAAGGAACGCGTGGGTAGCTACAAATGCGCCACGAAACGATGCTTGTGTTGTGACATCATCACACACAATAAGACCTCCTTCAGTTCCACAAAAAACGGCACTAGCTTCCCAATAAAATACCATCTAACTTGCAAAAGTAGTTACGTCATATACCTAATCGAATGTGAATGTGGCCTCCAGTATATAGGCCGTACAACACAGGAACTACACTGCAGAGCCAACCAGCATAGGCATAACATCCAAAAACTATCCATCAAACATAGCATCTCCCGACACTGCGCTACCACACGAGACAAAAATAGACATCAACTAACAATCACTCCTATAGACCATATACCACCCAACCCATATAATAGATTCAGCATCCTCCAAAGAAGAGAGGTCTATTGGATTTACCAATTGGATACCCTGAGGCCATATGGACTAAATGAAATGAGCGAAACCATACTTTAATAAGGAAACTATATTTATTACCCCAATATGTGTGACCAAAGTAAGATCATTAACCCTAACGCGTGCGGCTAGAGATGACCCACTGTATATGAGTGTCCACGGATACACATGCCCGTGACGGCCGCCCTGCACCAACATGCATATTTATACCACAATCACCTAGAACAGTGATGGTGAACCTTTTAGAGACCGAGTGCCCAAACTGCAACCCAAAAACCACTTATTTAACGCAAAGTGCCAACACGGCAATGTAACCTGAATACTACAGTCCAGTATAGTATATCCTCCATGTACTTTATCGTTAGCTATAATAGCCTGCCTACATTCAGTGCGCTGCCTGTGCTGTTCATAGTGCTGCCTGCGCTGATGAATGGCAGGAAAAATCTAAGGCATACTGGTACACCATAGATTTTTCCAGGGTGCGGGTGCCCACGGAGAGGGCTCTGAGTGCCACCTCTGGCACCAGTGCCATAGGTTCGCCATCACTGACCTAGAAGGACATGCATATACATATACCACCACCATATATCTATTTATTTAACATACGACCGTATGCGTATATCCATTTATTTATTTATTATTTTTTTAACTCATTCAATTCATTTATTTAACTCATTCAATTCATGTATCCCAATTACTTCTTATTCCCTGTGCATACACGTGCGTACATATTTATGTGTATACAAGCACATAGGAGTAAACTTTTATGTCTTTCCATAATTCCTTTTATCATATATTTATATATATATATCTGTATTTTTATCTTTTACTATATATTTTACTATATTTTATAAATGCAAAAATATCCCTTTGCATTTCTACCCTCAATAAAACTTGCATACCTTACCCCCGCAGTCAAATATGCCGGTTACTAATGTCACAAATACAAGTTAAGGACACTGTCATGTGATCGGGGCTATGAACACCGCCCCCTGTACGTCATTCCCAGCCTCTACGCCCCTTATACGTCACACAAGTACTTAGCAACGAAAGCTACGCAAAGCCAGATAACCCAGCCTCTCCCCTGTCACTAGCCAGTACTCCTCCCATGTCCCGCCCTCCAATCCGTCTGTCCGGCAGTCACTATACTGTCGACCAGCGGATCGAAATGCCTTAGATCGGCACAAAAAACCTCCGGTCAGCACCTCTCGTCTACCAACACTTTTTCCTTACAGACATCGCTGCGTACAATCAGCGCTTAAGTTTCAGTGCCACGACATCACAAACATCTTCCCCCCGCTTTGTAACCCGCCCCATCCCCGCCCTCTATGCTAATCTCCCCTATTCACTGCTCTGAGAACACAGATACCGGCCGTAGGGGAGGTCACAGTAGCTTAGCAACACCAGACTCTTCCACACCCACAAACCCGCCCCCCTCACGCCCCCTATGTCACTGCACATCGCGCCCAAACAGAGTTTATATAGTAAAGCACACCAGAACACATGTTTTATTCCAATAAGTTTTATTGTCCTGATGAAGGGGGCAGTCCGCCCCTGAAACGCGTAGACCTTTGAATAAAAGATTACCTATATGGTAACATTGCAACACGAAGTCTTTCTTCTGCATCAGCGCCGTTTAAATTTGGTCCGACCTTCCTCTTTCAACTAAACCTGCTTTATCTTTTTGACCGTGAGCGACGGAAAAAGAGCATAGACCAAGGCAGCAGATGCAGACCCATCCCCCGCAGACTGGACGGGAATATATTCCAGCAAAGTGAAACATAGG
The DNA here is from genome assembly GCF_014858855.1 of Bufo gargarizans. NCBI lineage: Eukaryota > Metazoa > Chordata > Amphibia > Anura > Bufonidae > Bufo > Bufo gargarizans. The sequence goes on along the minus strand of NC_058087.1, from coordinate 3,532,148 downwards.
TGTTGTGACTCTTCACAACACTACATGGTAAGCATAATCAGTGTATTTCTGTATTATTGTCTGTAAGGTTCTACACAAGAGGCGCTGCCTCTTTCTGGTTTTTTCTTTTTTATATATAACCACAGATCCCCATAACAGTGCCAACCACAGATCCCCATAACAGTGCCAACCACAGATCCCCATAACAGTGCCATCCACAGATCCCCATAACAGTGCCAACCACAGATCCCCCATAACAGTGCCAACCACAGATCCCCCATAACAGTGTCATCCACAGATCCCCATAACAGTGTCATCCACAGATCCCCCATAACAGTGTCATCCACAGATCCCCATAACAGTGCCAACCACAGATCCCCATAACAGTGCCAACCACAGATCCCCCATAACAGTGCCAACCACAGATCCCCATAACAGTGTCATCCACAGATCCCCATAACAGTGTCATCCACAGATCCCCCATAACAGTGTCATCCACAGATCCTTCATAACAGTGTCATGCACAGATCCTCCATAACAGTGTCATCCACAGATCCCCCATAACAGTGTCATCCACAGATCCCCATAACAGTGCCATCCATAGATCCTCATAACAGTGTCATCCACAGGTCCCCCATAACAGTGTCATCCACAGGTCCCCCATAACAGTGCATCATCCATAGGTCCCCATAACAGTGCATCATCCATAGGTCCCTCATAACAGTGTCATCCAAAGAATCCCTCATAACAGTGCCAACCACAGAACCCCATAACAGTGCCATCCACAGATCCCTATAACAGTGCCAACTACAGATCCCCATAACAGTGTCATCCACAGATCTCCATAATAGTGCCAACCACAGATCCCCCATAACAGTGCCAACCACAGATCCCCCATAACAGTGCCATCCACAGATCCGCATAACAGTGCCATCCACAGATCCCCCATAACAGTGTCATCCACAGATCCCCATAACAGTGTCATCCACAGATCCCCATAACAGTGTCATCCACAGGTCCCCATAACAGTGTTATCCACAGGTCCCCCATAACAGTGTGTCATCAATAGGTCCCCCATAACAGTGTCATCCACAGATCCCCCATAACAGTGCCATCCACAGATCCCCCATAACAGTGCCATCCACAGATCCCCATAACAGTTCCAACCACAGATCCCCATAACAGTGCCAACCACAGGTCCCCATAACAGTGTTATCCACAGGTCCCCCATAACAGTGTGTCATCAATAGGTCCCCCATAACAGTGTCATCCACAGATCCCCCATAACAGTGCCATCCACAGATCCCCCATAACAGTGCCATCCACAGATCCCCATAACAGTGCCAACCACAGATCCCCATAACAGTGCCAACCACAGATCCCCCATAACAATGTCATACCCAGACCACAATTAGTTCAAAATCCACCAAAAGCACACCTACCGGTTCAAAATCATTTTTTTCTTATTTTCCTCCTCAAAAACCTAGGTGCGTGTTATAAAGCAAAAAATACGGTACCTGGGTGACGGGCTCCTGTGACAGCGGCAGTGGCTCATACGGGAAAATCCAAGCAAATAGACCTCTAGCACAATTCCCTTAAAATATTGCATATCTTTATCGCAATTTTTAGGGCCCTAATCGCAATCGCACAAAGTTCCCATATTGTGCAGCCCCACTGTATACTATAGGGTGCTATACTGCATACTGTGGAGTGCTGTATACTATAGGGTGCTATACTGCTTGCATACTGTGGGGTGCTGTATACTATAGGGTTCTATACTACTTGCATACTGTGGGTTGCTGTATACTATAGGGTGCTATACTGCATACTGTGGGGTGCTGGGGTGCACTGTAACACTAGGGTGAGCCGAGCCCTGGTCTCCTTCCTGCAGAGCGGTGCCCACTTCCAGCCTGAGCCCAGCTGCCCAGAGCACTGATCCTGAGCCGCTGGAGTCTTCAGAACTGGAAGTATTTACAGTCATTCACTGGACTCTACCAGCTGTGTGGACTTTTTTTTGTGTGTGTGTTGTGATGGAGGGCGTAATTGCATGCTAGGGTGTGGGAAGGCGGGATTCAGGGGGCCCAAGTAAATTTTTGCCCAGGGTCCAATCAATAGTAAAGACGGCCCTTCAAGACAGGCACAGAAAGCACCAGTCTTGATAAATCTTCCCCACTGACTTTAATGGGTCCGTGGTCCACATTTTGTGTCCACGTATAGGACATGGATCTGTGTGCTTTTTGCATCTAGATATCCATTCCACAAAAAGATAGTTGATGGGTCAGCAATAAAAAATTTGGACGGCACATGGACCACATCCATATTTTGTGGTTCCGCCATTTGCTGACTGCAAAACAGATACGGTCGTGTGCATGAGGCCTAAAGGTAGGCCCTGTGGGGGCTGCTGAGCCTATAAAATTTGGGTTCACCTAATATTGGTTTCACCCCCTTTCTCATGGGCAGTGTGACAGGACTGGAATGTACTTGCTATGCCCAAAACTGGCGTACTGACCTTTGTAAATGACCCCCAATGTATATATATAACATAGTAACATAGTAACATAGTACATAAGGCCGAAAAAAGACATTTGTCCATCCAGTTCGGCCTGTCATCCTGCAAGTTGATCCAGAGGAAGGCAAAAAAACCTGTGAGGTAGAAGCCAATTTTCCTCACTTTAGGGGAATAAAAATTCCTTCCCGACTCCAATCAGGCATCAGAATAACTCCCTGGATCAGCGACCCCTCTCTAGTAGCTATAGCCTGTAATATTATTACGCTCCAGAAATACATCCAGGCCCCTCCTGAATTCCTTTATTGTACTCACCATCACCACCTCCTCAGGCAGAGAGCTCCATAGTCTCACTGCTCTTACCGTAAAGAATCCTCTTCTATGTTTGTGTACAAACCTTCTTTCCTCCAGACGCAGAGGATGTCCCCTCGTCACAGTCACCGTCCTGGGAATGAATAGATGATGGGAGTGATCTCTGTACTGACCCCTGATATATTTATACATATTAATTAGATCTCCCCTCAGTCGTCTTTTTTCTATAGTGAATAACCCTAATTTTGATAATCTTTCAGGGAACTGTAGTTGCCCCATTCCAGTTATTACTTTAGTTGCCCTCCTCTGGACCCTCTCCAGCTCTGCTATGTCTGCTTTGTTCACTGGAGCCCAGAACTGTACACAGTCCTCCATGTGTGGTCTGACTAATGATTTGTAAAGTGGTAGGACTATGTTCTCATCACGGGCATCTATGCCCCTTTTGATGCAACCCATTATCTTATTGGCCTTGGCAGCAGCTGCCTGACACTGTTTTTTGCAGCTTAGTTTGCTGTTTATTAAAATTCCTAGATCTTTTTCCATGTCAGTGTTACCGAGTGTTTTACCATTTAATAAGTACGGGTGACTTGCATTATTCCTTCCCATGTGCATAACTTTACATTTGTCAGTGTTAATCCTCATCTGCCACTTATCTGCCCAAGCCTCCAATCTGTCCAGATCCCTCTGTAGTAGTATACTGTTCACTGTAGTATATATACAGTATACTGCCCTCTGTAGTATATATACAGTATACTGTCCTCTGTAGTATATATAGATACAGTATACTGTCCTCATCAGTGTTAATTACTTTACACAGTTTAGTGTCATCTGCGAAAATTGATATTTTACTATGCAAGCCTTCTACAAGATCATTAATAAATATATTGAAGAGAATAGGGCCCAATACTGACCCCTGTGGTACCCCACTAGTGACAGTGACCCAATCTGAGTATTTACCATTAATAACCACCCTCTGTTTTCTATCATTGAGCCAGTTACTTACCCACATACAGACGTTTTCTCCCAGTCCGAGCATTCTCATTTTATATACCAACCTTTTATGCGGTACAGTGTCAAATGCTTTGGAGAAGTCCAGATACACGACATCCATTGATTCGCCGCTGTCAAGTCTAGAACTTACCTCCTCATAGAAACTGATTAAATTAGTCTGACATGACCGATCCCTCATGAAGCCATGCTGATATGGCGTTATTTGCTTATTTCCGTTGAGATGCTCTAATATAGCATCTCTCAGAAAACCTTCAAACAGTTTACCCACAACAGATGTTAAACTTACCGGCCTATAGTTTCCAGGCTCTGTTTTTGGACCCTTTTTGAATATTGGCACCACATTTGCCATGCGCCAATCCTGTGGGACATTCCCTGTCAGTATAGAATCTGCAAATATTAGAAATAAGGGTCTGGCTATGACATTACTTAATTCCCTTAGGATACGGGGGTGTATGCCATCTGGTCCTGGCGATTTTTAAGTCGCTGTTGCACTTCTTCCTGGGTCAGACAGGGCACTTTTAATGGGGAATTTATTTCAACATTCGGCATGTCATCTGACAGTTTATTTTCCTCAGTGAATACATTGGAGAAAAAAATATTTAACAGCTTTCTCCTCATAGTTCTCTGCGACTCTCCCCTCATTACTCTTTAAAGGGCCGACACCTTCAGATTTATACTTTTTAACATTTATATAATTGAAGAACATTTTAGGGTTAGTTTTACTCTCTTTGGCAATTAATCTCTCGGTCTCTAGTTTGGCCGCTTTTATTTGTTTTTTACATGTTCTATTTTTTTCCTTATAGTTTTTCAGTGCTTCCATGCTACCTTCCTGTTTTAGTGATTTATATGCTTTCTTTTTGTCATTTATTGCTTTCTTTACAGTTCTGTTTATCCACATTGGTTTCTTTTTGTTCCTTAACCTTTTATTCCCATACGGTATGTACCTCTCACAATGAGATTTTAGGATGCTTTTAAAGATTTCCCATTTTGTGGCTGTATTTTTATTTGTGAGGACTTTATCCCATTTAGTTAGGCCTATGGCCTCTCTTAGTTGGCTAAATTTAGCTTTTTTGAAGTTTGGTATTTTTGTTCCTCCCTGTAGAAACGCTCTTTTGAATGATAATTGGAAGGTTATTACTTTGTGGTCACTATTTCCCAGGTGTCCCCCGACCTGCACGTCTGTTGTTCTGTCAGGCCTATTGGTTAATACTAAGTCCAGTATGGCCGTCCCTCTAGTCGGGTCCTGAACCAGTTGGGAGAGGTAATTGTCTTTGGTTATTGCCAAGAACCTGTTTCCTTTATGAGATACACAAGGTTCAGTTTCCCAGTCTATATCTGGGTAGTTGAAGTCCCCATAATAACCACCTCATTATGATTTGCCGCCTCGTCTATCTCGTTTAGTAATAGATTTTCTGTGGACTCTGGTGTATTAGGTGGTTTATAGTAAACTCCTATTAGTAATTTATTATTGTTTTTAGCGCCATGTATCTCTACCCACAGTGACTCCACATGTTCATGTCCCTCACTTATATCTTCCCGGAGTGTGGGCTTTAGACAGGACTTTACATAAAGGCAGACCCCCCCCCCTCTCCGGTTTTGGCGATCCTTTCTAAACAGACTGTAACCCTGTACATTAACTGCCCAGTCATAGCTATCATCCAGCCATGTCTCAGTTATTCCCCCTGTCATAGCTATCATCCAGCCGTGTCTCAGTTATTCCCCCTGTCATAGCTATCATCCAGCAGTGTCTCAGTTATTCCCACTATGTCATAGTCCTCCTCACACATCACTAATTCCAGTTCACCAGTTTTATTAGTCAGGCTTCTGGCATTAGTATACATACATTTGAGAGGTTTATGTATATTTTTTACTCTACACCTTTCCTTCTGAACTGTTCTAGTCCCTCCTTCCATTCCTCCCCCAGTCTCACTACCTTGCCCCCGGTCTCTATCTGCCCTATCTTCCCATTCTATAACATAATTACCCTCCCCCCCAGTCCCTAGTTTAAACACTCCTCCAACCTTCTAGCCATCTTCTTCCCCAACACAGCTGCCCCTTCCCCATTGAGGTGCAGCCCGTCCCTACGATAGAGCCTGTAGCCGACAGAGAAGTCGGCCCAGTTCTCCAGGAACCCAAACCCCTCCTTCCTGCACCAGTTCTTGAGCCACTTGTTAATTTCCCTAATCTCCCGCTGCCTCTCTTGTGTGGCCCGTGGTACAGGTAGTATTTCGGAAAATACTACCTTTGAGGTCCTTGCCCTCAGCTTTTGACCTAAATCCCTGAAATCATTTTTAAGGACTCTCCACCTACCCCTAACTTTGTCATTGGTTCCGATATGGACCATGACCGCTGGATCTTCTCCAGCCCCTCCCAGTAATCTGTCAACCCGATCCGCGATGTGTCGAACTCTAGCGCCAGGAAGACAGCACACTGTTCGGCGATCACGGACAGGACTGGAATGTACCTGCTATGCCAAAAACTGGTGTACTGACCTTTGTAAATGACCCCCAATGTATATATATAACATAATGCTAGACCACCCTTCCCTTAATAGGTGGAAGTCCCAAAGGTGGGCCCTTCATTTATCGACACGCCATTAATGTGTATGATCTGAGTAGCCCCCACCCAAAATAAAAGAGCAGATGCACCCTACTCGGCTCACGAAACCTAACTCTCTTGCCTCCAGAAGAGGAAGTAATATGGTGGAGGAGATTTATTAAAAGTGGCGCAAGTTTTGCTATAAGGCCCCCTCCACCCCTCAGGCCCTGCGTATACAAACAATAGTAAACTAATCTGAGGAGACTGTCTAAACAAGACACTGTCTTTGTTGTCCATAGCAACCAATCACAGCACAGCTTTCATTTTTCAAGAGCAGAGTACGAAATTAAATCTACTCTGTGATTGGTTGCCATGGGCAACAAAGAGTTTTCATACAGCTTCCCACATAATGGTGATGATAATTAACCCTAGCATTGCCTACAGGGGTTTCTTATGTCCAGCACTGCATACAGCGCAGCAGTCTGACAGAATACTCCTCATGCCGCGCTTCAGACATCTGTAAAGATGTGCTCCAGAAAGTCAAGATGCTGTAAAGAGGACACTTTACCTCTAGTGGAGGAATTGTTCCTTCTCCTATCACCTCGTTTATTTAGATTGCTTTAACCCCTTCAGGACTGGGCCAATGTTCATTTTTGCGTATTCATTTTTTTCCTCCCCGCTTTTCAAGAGCCATAACTTTTCAACATTTTGGTTCACATAATTGTGGCAGGCCTCATTGCATTCAGGAGGCCCGAGGACACAGAAAGCAACCAGCTCCCCTAATCTCAGCGCAGGGAAGCCGTTCCAGACCCAGGAATACAGCGCACTGGGCGAAAGGTCTCATAGATGCCGTGGTCACAATTGACTATGGCATCGGAGGCGTTAAATATCCACCATCAGCGATCATACACAATGGGGCACAAATACTTAGACCGGATTTTTACGCTGGTCTTAGTTTCCTCCTCTGTGCTGCCGTTAGATTCATCTAATTTATGATGAGGCGTGCGCATCTGTGGCAGTCCTTGCGCCCTGGCATAAAAACTACGCCAGCCCCTTGCCAGTAGAAAGTTTTATTGTGCCACCATATAATTTGTACCACCACTGAAATCTACGCCAGCCAGGGAGTGGTGTAGATATCAGTATAGGCCCAGACTGTTGGATGCTATGCCTAAATTATGAAGAGGCATGTGTCGACGGTCTATGATAAATCAGGTCCTCTGTCTGTATCTTGGGAGAACCCTTTCAAGCTGGTTGTCTGCTTTTTTTCTGTTGAGGACCTATCCTCAGGATAGGTCATCAATATCAGATCAGCGGGTGTCCGACTCCCGACACCCCCGCTGATCAGCTGTTCGTACGAGCGCTGCCTTCTCTTCTTTGTTTACCTGCTCGTCATCGCAACGGCGAGCAGTGTAATTACAACTATGCCGTCCCATTCACTTCAATAGGACAAATCCCATCTGTTCAAGCAAATAGGACGGAGCCGACCCATATGTGTCACCACCAGACATCTGAGAAGCTCTGACAGACGTTCTTCAGAACCTTCTGCTTGAGGTTATTTTGTTTTGCTTTCGTTTTGTCATCTCGTTAGCCTCTCTCAGCTGTCATGTAGTTGCACTGATTGCATCCCTTTAAATCCCTTCCCATACTACATCAGTTTGCGGTTTATACAACTTCCTGGAGTCTGTACATGCTGGATGCTACAACTGATGCTTCTACAGATAAGTCTTTTCATTGATTTGTGTTTTCCTGTTTGCTTGATCCTAGGTGACCCCGACTCCCTCCGTATTAAGTGTAGGGAGCCGGTGGTCGTGTCCCCTCACTATTATAGGGTGTTCAGGTGTTATACAGTCGAGGCACGAGGGCATGCAATTATCTATCATAAAGATCTTTGCATGGGCTGAGAAGACAGGGAGAGTTTCAGGGCTTAAATAGGGGTCACCCTTTTGTTCCTTAGTTTCGGATCAAGCCAGTCGGATCCTTATTTGTAACTTCTTGTTTTCTGTTACACCATCCGTGACAATATGATGTGAATGGGATGATGTAGTTGTAATTACTCTGCTCCCTGTTGCAGTGTCAATGACAAGCAGGTAAACAGAGCAGACGGGATGAACGCTGCTTTCTCTTCAAACAGCTGATTGGCGGGGTGCCGGGAGTCGGACCCCCACCGATCTGATATGGATGTCCTTTTCCCGAGGAAAGGACATCAATAGAAAAAAGCGTACAACCCCTTTAACTCATGACCATAGAGATGCATAGGTCTCCTTAGGAACACTGTATATTGTGATAGATAATTAAAGGGGTTATTCAACCCCTATAATGATCCCCCCAATGCCAGGGCCCCTCATATAGATAATACTTACCTCCTCGCTCCCTGGCACCCTGGCACTGATGCCCGCACGGCTGCTGCTGCATCTCCCCGTCGCACGGATCAAAACATTCGTCGACTGGGGGAGCAGCCAATAGCAGGCTGCAACGGGGATGAGCCTCCCTAGCAGCGGCGGCCGTGTGGGGCATCAGCAGCGACGTGGGTGCCGGGGAGCGGGATAAGTATAATCTATATGAGGGGTCTGGGCATTGGGTGGGGTGGGGGGTCATTATGGGGTTAGATAACCCCTTTAAAGGGAACCTGTCATCAACTTTATGCTGTCCATACTATCGGCAGAATAAAGTAGACACAGGCGAGTTGATTTCAGCGGTCGGTCATTTATAAGATAAAAGTAAGTGGTTGCCGAGAACCAACATCACAATAATTGCAGACTGGGCCTGGAGAAGAGTCCCGGCCACCTGAGAAGAGTCCTGGTTATTCATGATCTCCTGCTCTCCCGCCCGCCTGCTGATGGCTGACCGGCTTCTACAGAGTTTTCTCCCTTTCTCTCTAGGAGAGAACTGCCAATCATCAGCAGATGGGAGGGAGAGCAGGAGATTAGGAATAACCAGGACTCTTCTCAGGTAGATTTGACTCTTTTCCCGGGTGCAATGATTATGATGCTGGTTCTCAGCAACCACTGACTTTTAGCTGATGAGTGACACACCGCTGAGATCAGCATTTCTGTCACTAATTTATGATGCCCTCAGTGAGGTCACCATAGAGTTGATGACAGGTTTCCTTTATACTGCTGCACAAGGCACTTGTCAAAAGCAAAACCTAAAATAGCGCACAAACTTCTAAAAAAAACAAAAAACAAACCCACGTAATTCTGATGCCTGGAATCCACTGAATTTACTGAACACGACAGACTGTAGATGGGCCTCAGGCAGCGGCCTTGCGTTCTCCAGCTCTGCCCTGCAGTCTCTGGTTTGAGGATTTTGGGGAGGGAGAGAATTTTTACAGGTGCTTATCATAGTGTCCTCCATTCACAGGTCTTTCTTTCTAGGTGTTTGCTTTTAGAAAAAAAAATTTTTAATTCTTAAGTAATGAATTTCTGCGGTCAGGAATGTCACCTCTGATCTGGTGTAGCTCTCACTCTCGACACCTTTTGAACGGCTGCTGTCAGTCCGCACCTCGGCAGCAGTGTAGCCTCCAGGCTGACATAAATTTCGATTGTTTTCACAAATATCTCTTTTTGTTTCAGCCCGATCCTTCACTGTCCTCCACTCACCGTGGCAGGCGACACACTTCACGTGCACAATAAACGCACACAACACTCAGTACACATTGAACAGGCACTTCACAAAAACACCTCATTTACAGCGAGACACTTCACAAAGACTCTGGACACTTTGGAAATACTTCTACCGGCCTTTGGAGAGAGGCGTCCTGCGACATGAAGGCCGCAATGTCAATGGGGTCGTGATGCAGCATGTCACAGCTGCAACATGACAGTCGCAAAGAGTCCAACACTTTCCTATCATGGACCACTATGTGAATTGTGCGCAACAGAAACTTGCCAGTGTTTTTTCAGCTAATTCATTGCTATAAAATAATTGCCCCCACCATTTCCTTCTCCACCGTCTAGAGGAGATACAGCTGTATAATCCTATGAATTTAGAAGCAGGGATGAATGAATGAAAGGTGTCTGGTCCACTTCGCTAGGACACTGAGGGGAGGAAGGGAGCAAACCAGTCGACCTCTGAATGCAGGAGAAGGCAGACCACAAGGATAAACAGCAGGGGGCGCAACCAGGGAGTAAAAAGTAATGTACATCGAAAAAAAAAAAACTATGGGGGTCATTTACTAAGATAAATAAATCCTTGTTTTGGAACTTTTTAACTCTTTCAACGTCCGTGCTACAATATTTTGTCAAATTGGCGTTTTTATGCCTTTCTTGTAACTGGGTAGTTGCCAAATTCAATAACATTTGCTCTAAGGGTAAATGACGTCTGAAATTTACTCCAGTCAGGGACTGGAGTCGATTTCAAACTAGGAGCCTATGCCTAATTTAAGACAAGGCGTTCTTCTCCTTGCAATTAAGGCGCATCGTTCTGCAGCGCGGGGAGCAATCAAGGACTGGTGTAAAACATCAGTCTTTGATAAATGCCCTATTCCCTTTAAGATTGGGTGTATGGATGACATCGGTGTGATGTCCAAGTTGCATCTGTTTTGTGGCCAAGTATAGGACATATTCTTCTTTTTGTGCTCTGGAAGGCACACGGATGATCACAGAAACATTGACAATAATGGGTCTCCATAAAAAATGGATACAACATGGACGTCACACAAATGTCATCTGTATTTTGCGGATCCGCGTTTTGTGGACAGCACAATACATACCGCCTTGTGCATAAGGCCTTAAAAACATCAAGAGTCCAACATTTTGTTTCTAGAGGTTGATTCTTCTTTGTTTCTAATACAGTGAACAGAGCTTAGCCACACCCAGGCCAGTTCTACTAGTTGTGACATCACTGGGCCTGTGGGAAACAAGAGAGAAGGCCACGGCGCTACAGGAGCGCCGCTGCCTTCTCAAACAGCTGATCGGTGGGGTCCCGGTTGTTGGACCCTCGCCGATCAGCTGATGATGATCTATCCAGAGTAGGGCTGCACCGATTAATCGACTTTATTGATAATATTCGATAACGGGATTCATTGTCGACTAATCCCGTTATTGGATAATCGACGATTCGTTGCTATGCGGGCGGTCGGTTTACTTTAAATCAGCGCATCTTTATTTTACCTTACAATGAAGCTCCAGTAACAGGCAGAGCGGGCGGCGGCGTAACGTCACTTACTCACGTGACGCGCCTGCTCCGCCTGTGTCATTCATAAAGTGGGCGGAGCAGGCACGTCACGTGAGTGACGTAACGCCGCCGCCCCCTCTGCCTGTTGCCGGAGCTTCATTGTATTTGATTTTGTAAGGTATTAAAGATCAATTCATAGAGCTGATTTAAAGTTTAAGTAGAAGTTACTGCAGGGTAACGGTTAAGGAATACTCTTTAGATATTGCTGTGAGTGGCGGGGCCGGTGTATTGGGACTCGGGAGACACTGTTATGGGGAGATCTGTGGATGACACATATAGCATAAGATGCTATATGGTGTCATCCACAGATACCCCCCATAGCAGTGTCATCCACAGATCCCCCTCCCCATAACAGTGCCATTCACAGATCCCCCTCCCAATAACAGTGCCATCCACAGATCCCCCTCCCAATAACAGTGCCATCCACAGATCCCCCTCCCAATAACAGTGCCATCCACAGTCCCCCCTCCCATAGCAGTGCACAGATCCCGCTCCCCATAGCAGTGCCATCCACAGTCCTCCCTCCCATAGCAGTGCACAGATCCCCCTCCCCATAGCAGTGTCATCCACAGATCCCCCTCCCCATAACAGTGCCATACACAGATCCCCCTCCCAATAACAGTGCCATCCACAGATCCCCCTCCCAATAACAGTGCCATCCACAGATCCCCCTCCCAATAACAGTGCCATCCACAGTCCCCCCTCCCATAGCAGTGCACAGATCCCGCTCCCCATAGCAGTGCCATCCACAGTCCTCCCTCCCATAGCAGTGCACAGATCCCCCTCCCCATAGCAGTGTCATCCACAGATCCCCTCCATAACAGCGCCATCCACAGATCCCCCATAATAGTGCCATCCACAGATCCCCCTCCCAATAACAGTGCCATCCACAGTCCCCCCTCCCAATAACAGTGCCATCCACAGTCCCCCCTCCCATAGCAGTGCACAGATCCCGCTCCCCATAGCAGTGCCATCCACAGTCCTCCCTCCCATAGCAGTGCACAGATCCCCCTCCCCATAGCAGTGCCATCCACAGATCCCCTCCATAACCGCGCCATCCACAGATCCCCCATAATAGTGTCATCCACAGATCCCCCTCCCAATAACAGTGCCATCCACAGTCCCCCCTCCCATAGCAGTGCACAGATCCCGCTCCCCATAGCAGTGCCATCCACAGTCCTCCCTCCCATAGCAGTGCACAGATCCCCCTCCCCATAACAGCGCCATCCACAGATCCCCCATAATAGTGTCATCCAGAGATCCCCCATAAAAGTGTGTCATCCACAGATCCCCCATAATAGTGTCATCCACAGATCCCCCATAATAGTGTCATCCACAGATCCCCCATAACAGTGTGTCATCCACAGATCCCCCATAATAGTGTCATCCAGAGATCCCCCATAAAAGTGTGTCATCCACAGATCCCCCATAATAGTGTCATCCACAGATCCCCCATAATAGTGTCATCCACAGATCCCCCATAAAAGTTAAACTTGCAAAATCATGCTTGTCTATCCCAAGCACATCCACACCATTGGAATGCCTCTTCTCTGCTACAGGCAACATAGCGTGTAAGAAGAAAGCTAGCCTCAGCCCTGACCATGTGGACATGTTGTCTTTTTTACATTGTAATGCAATTTTTTTTATAATTATGTAACTCCTAAATTTGTTTTAATATGGCCTTTGAACATAATTTTTCAAGTAAAATCGTATAAACCCCTTTTTTTGTCATTTTGGTGTTTTTTCCCGATTAATCGATGAAATTATTGACAACTTATCGATTATTCAAATAATCGTTAGCTGCAGCTCTAAACCAGAGGGAGTTGAAGATTTAGGCTGGGTTCACACTTGAGCGTTGCGCAAACGCGCGTTTTACGCGCGTTTTTGACGCGCATTTTTATGCGCGTTTTTGTAATAGTAAACGCGCGTTTGACGCGCGTTTGTGTGATTCACTACAGTGTCCTATGGCCACAAACGCCCCAAAAGTCGCTCATGTACTTTTTGGAGCGTCGGGCGTTTTACAGCGCGATCGTACGCGCTGTAAAACGCCCAAGTGTGAACCATTCCCAAAGGGAATCATTGGTTTCTCCTTGTTGAGCGTTTTACAGCGCGTAGGAACGCGCTGTAAAACGCTCAGGTGTGAACCCAGCCTTAAACTCAGCACATGCGACCACCTCAGTGAGGTGGACAGAGAAATAAGGAAAAGAACAAACTGCAGGAGGCGCTATACAGATATTTTATTTTATTATTTTATTAACTCATTTTATTAAATTACATGCAATTAAAAAATAATTCAGATCTAGGTGCTGGTTTAAAAACTGTAGAAAATTTTTCGGGGCAAAACCCCTTTAAAAGGCTTTTTCAAGATGACAAAATAGAAAAAATGCTGATCAGGCACTTCATCTTCTTTAGAACTACAACTCCCAGCATGCACATTTACTCAGCTATTCTTGTAACTACCAATTGAAGTGAAAGGAGGATTGTGGGAGTTGTAGTTTCAGCTAGAGTGCCAGAAGTTGCTGATCCCTGCTCTATACTTTAAGGGCTCATGCACACGACCACATTACAGGTCCACATGACCCGAAGACCACCATTACTTGGCCTGGGAAAACCCACAACACTTATTTTTGAGGAATGTACACTCAAAATAAGCTTCAAATCACTGAACTCTCGAAATGTAAATAATTAAAAGGCGACCAAACAAAACGAAATTGACTTTTTCATGAAGAATGGGGCTTTTGAAGTCGTATATTTATCTATGCTTTATTTTAGTGTCCTATTTATTTTACTTTCTGCTTTTCAAACGTGCATTATTAGACGGTCACGGGTTCACAGGGTAAACGTTATTTTTCAGGGTGTGTAAGGCGACGTGACCTTTTGCACAAAAAGTGACATAAGTAAATATTAGCTCTTTAATGGTACTGTGTAAATCCAGTAGTGTAAGCTTTACATAGCGCAAAATGGTGTCACCCTCAGCACCCTGCTATAACCTGTTATAAAGTGGCTACAAAACTGAGTTCTGCTACATTTATTGCAAAGAGGTCGAGACACATATGCTACATGTACGAGATATATTCCTGCAACAGAGTAGAAACCGATTAAAGGGGTTGTATGAGATTACCAAAACAAGTTCCCAAGAAACAGTGTCATTCTTATTGGGCTGGGTCTGGTATTGCAGGTCAAGTGAATCAGCCAGAATAAACCCAACGGACAATGGTGGCTCAACCTATTTTATACCTTCTCAAAAAGTTGCATACTGAACATATACATGGCGAGGGAACGGTCACTTTCGCAAGTTCTGATGTACATCATAGTAATCACACACAATCACATAATAGCGCATTAGTGACAACTTTGGCAAAGAAAAATGATTTCTACATATGTTAGCGGTTACCATTTCAGACCTGGCATTCACTGAACAACCTGCTCCTAGTTTTAGACTGTCCTCATGTGGAATACGTGTTATATCTGTGTGTCCGTGATGCTGCTGTCTTTACTAGCTCTCATATATCACCACAGCTTCATAACTAGCCTTATTTCTCCATTTACAGTGACTTCTCATCTCACTTGTACTGACAATCATTGATGCTGAGGTCTCAGAGTATGATTTCCTCTCCTGCAGTATGCTGTGGGTGCTCTGGTTTCTCTCTACCCCTGTACATAGCTTATGTGATTTTCCCCCTAAGTGTGCTTTCCCCCTTATTTACAGCCTGTGTGAACCACCCTCCTTGGATGCTTTCTCACCTCTCCACACTGTGATCTGCCATGTACAACACCCCCCACTCCCTCGCTGCTCTAACATTGAGAGAATGGAGGGTGAGATCAGAGAGAGAGACATCAGAAGGTGGAGCAGTGCTTTGATTTATATCAGATTCTACAGCACCAGCAGCTAGGTAAGGGATGTCACACACTCTGCAGAAGCTAAAGAGTAGGGAATGTTTAATGAAGGTTCAGAAGGTCATTTATTAAATATGTTAAGCCAGTTTTGTGGATCAAAAAAGTTGCAAGTGATGCCCGGGTGCAACATTTGGTGCATATTTTTAAGACATTCGATCAACCTTGCCACTTTTGAAAGTGGAGTGAAAAGTAAGTCAGGATTTCATATTAGAACACCTTCAGGTCTAATTTTTTTAAAGTCGTATCTCCATGCCTGGTGTATTTCTACAGACATAGGCGTACACCACATTACACTTGCACCAAATATCCAAATATATTATTATTGTGCACTATTATATAGATTTGGTGTAACCAAAGCAACGACAGACTTAAAACTGACACCAAAACCACAGCAAATAATAAATTCCCCACCTACATTTTTTTATTCTACATTTATAATACAAATCAACAATTCAGTGAAAAGTGGCTATAGCCTTAAAATCATGGAGGTTCCTTATAAATGACAGCAAGCAGAGATCTATAAAACTGGGAGGAATTGATACTGAAAGTGTAGTAACCCAGACATGTTATGTCATCTAAATCCAGCAGGGTAGGTAATGGTTTGCAGGGACAGGGGTAATCACCTTGTTCCTTCTCTCTTGGTAGGAGTGGGCTGGTCCTGTATCCTGCCAGAAGGGGGAAGTCTAGTCTAGAGAGTCAGTGCTAGGAGGAGAGGAGACGTGAGAGGTCTTAGTGATAGTGGGGGAGGTGGAAAGCAGCTCGTAGAGCACTAACTCCCAATAACAGTATTTTTTCCCCTGTGAGGAAAGTTCAGGAACAAGATACCCTTCTCTTGCCAGAACTGCAGCCTCAAGTGTAGCCTTGAGATTCCAGACAGCATAGTGATTGGTGAGATACAGCTCTAAAGACACTGCTGCACAGTGAGGGATGAGAGCCAAGCTACCCTTCAGCAAACAATCAATAGACCAGCATCATCTAAGTGCAGAACTGCAGGCACCCAACCTGCCACCATACCTCCTCACCTGGTGCCAGAGAAGAATTGCACTAAAGCCTGCTGCTACTGTAGGTATATCAAGTTCTACTCTGCACATAGTAAAACGACTTTGTTACGTTCAACTCTGGCCCCATTCTTCAGTACTATAACTTTCACTGCACTGATCCCCAGGGAGCGATGGCCTGAGGTAGGACTTTGTGACACTACCACCAACATTATCATCAGGGCCACTACCACTCCCATCCTCTGCACCGCCTCCCCAGCGGGCTTGCTGTACAAGTATATTGAAAAATAGTGTAACTTTCATTCTACAAAGAACAACCTTCATGTGCTGCCCTTCAGGAAAATGTCAGTAGCTGTTTGGATCCTGGGATAACACAGTCACAGCCCAGTGGCCGGCTGAAATGTAAAAATCACAAATCTGTTTCATGTCCTGAGAAAGGAAATGCGGATAGGATTATGGGGCTGGAATTACAGACAGCTCTGGGCTAATCTGCTCACTTTATAACTTTCTACAAATTGCCATTCTGTAATTCATTTGGTGCAAAAAAAACAAAAAAAACCATCAACTTCCTTGTAGGAGAAACAGAGATGACCTTGAAGATGACGGCACCGGAGGCCAAGGAGAAGAAAACTAGACATTATCATAAAAGCGTAAAGCAATATACAGTAACGTGCAGTATACTGTTGTCAACGACGAGTAGCAAATGCAAACTTTTTTCCACTTTAATGAAGTTGCAGAAATGCTTAGTTATACTGGTTTCTATGAAATATGTGTGACAACCTGTATGGCCGCTCAGTGCATTACCTGACACAATCTCCAGATAAGGCTACTTTCAAACTTGCGGCAGAGGATTCCGTCGCCGGAACTGCCTGCCGATTCCGTCAAAACACATGCAAACTAATGCAATTGTCAGACGGATCAGGATCCTGATCCGTATGACAAATGCATTGAAATGCCGGATCCGTCTCTCCGGACCAAAAGCGGATCCAGCATTTATTTTTTTCGAATTTTTTACAGTCTGAGAATGCGCAGACCGCAATGCCGGATCCGTTTTGCCGGAACACTCGGGGCCGGATCCGGCATTAATGCATGTCAATGGGAAAAAATGCCGGAATTTTGGACGGAGACAAAACCGGTATTATCTCTGTCCTGAAAAGTCAAAAAGACTGAACTGAAGACGTCCTGATGCTTTCTGAACAGATCGCTCTCCATTCAGAATGCATGGGGATAAAACTGATCAGTTCTTTTCCAGTATAGAGCCCCTAGGACGCGGTGTCTGGAAACGAGCAGCGATGTTTTACTCATATAACACCTTAAGGGCTCATTCACACGATGGTGTCTGACCCGCGCCTCTGCTGCGGACTGCAAATTGCTGTCCGCAATGTACAGGCACTAGCCGTATGAATCCCATATTGCGGCGCGGATGCATTGACTTGAATGGGTCTGCAATCTGCCATATATGTAAAAAGACAGAACATGTTCTATCTTTTGCGGCGCCTCCGTTCTGCACCGCGGCGTATCACATCGGTGATACAGGATTCACACGGATGGTGTTTATATATTGCGGACCTGTTGTTTGCACAGTCATGTGAATGAGCTCTTAAACGTACACTAAGCACGAAAAATGGACAAAAAAAAAAAGTTAAATATATCCCAGTACTTCCTCTCTTCATCTCCTCCTTTTCCTTGGTACTATTCGGTTTCATATAGGGCAGCATGGTGGCTCAGTGGTTAATACTGGTGCCTTGGGGGGGGGGTTCCAGTTCTGGATTCTGGATTCTAACATTTGCATGGAGTTTGCACTGTTTCTGTGCGTTTCCTCCAGGTACTCGTTTTCTCCCATACACCAAAATACATACTGATAGGGACTCTATATATTGTGAGCTCCACTGTGGACAGAGGGTGATAACAATGAATGTGAAGCGCTGCGGAATATGTTGGTGCAATATAAGCAAGACAAATAAATACTATTACAGTTCTAAAATGAGGAAGTATATAAAGAAATATATCTTACGAGGTAATTTATGTCCCCCCCTCCAGCTCCTCACTGTTTGTCATACGCTGTAGGACAAGTGGTTGGAGCAGGAGACTCCCTGCCTGTGTACTGTTTGCAGTAGGACAATAAGATAAAGTGCAGGGCACGGCAACGACCATGGGATCTCTTTAAGAGGGTAAAAGTTACTTGTTTTGTCGTGACGCCAGTTGCAATGAAGCAACAAGGGGACAAGGGCTCCTTTTAGTAATACTGTAGGTGGTGGTACCCAGTGTGGGAATGCCAGAGTGGTGTAGGGTGACCTAAAATGTCCCCCAATGGTATTGCACGTGTCACGGTGCTCCTACCTGGATACGCTGGACCCCAGGTGTTGTCGTCAGAAGCAAAGCAAATAGGAGGAATAGTTGAGGGATTTAAAGAAATGATTGAGTCCAGACCTTGTATATAGTTGAACAGCAACTTTACTTGAATAAACTTTTCTCCAAACGATTTGCAGGCTTTGTCTTGGTTTCCAGCAGGCTTTGGCATTAACTGTGGCAGGCAAACTCCTTTCTGCTACGTCAGTTGCTCTCTGGCTCTGCTGTGCTGAAAGGATTAAATAGGAATCTTTTTCTTTCCTTTCTGCGGTACTTAACTTTTGTAATCTGGTCTGTCTCTAGCTTTATCCAGGGGACTTTACTTCCTGGCTTTAGAGGCTCCAAGCTTTGGCCTCCATGTCCAGCAGAGCTGAAGGTGCTCTGGCTGGCTTGGACACAGCCTTCCCCTAGCAGAGGGTAAGCTAGACTCCCTCCTTAGAGAGCGCTAGAATGGAAAGAAGGGTTCCATTCTAGCTAAAATAGCTCTGCCATTTATGCTGCCATCTGCTGGAGAACCAGGCACATTACACTTAACATAACAGTTACATGGAAATGGGAATACAAATTTTGCAGGCCTTGGAAATTAATACAAGGGATGACATTAGGTTAACCGTAGGAGATAGTGGGGAGGTGTAGAAGTGGTAATGCACCTCTGGGGCGTTACAAAAGTCCCATCCCTCAATTGGTCTCCAGGCAAACATGAAGCAGAGTAACCCATGTGTTCTCTGCAGGATTTCTACAAGACTATTTTAGGATCATGCAGAAAACGCTACAGACCAGCAGTGAGGACAACTATATTTTTGCTTACTTTTAGCATTTGGTTCTAGATTTAGTGGAAAATCTACCCAGCGATGCAATGATACACGAGATGGGGTAACCGTTTGGAAATGGACAACCTGGAGGACAATTTTGACAGCCCCAGTGGGCACTAGAATGGAGTGATACTGATCATCATCCAGTGATCAGAAAGAGAAAGATCACATTTTACTACTTGACAGAAGACACTTAATGAGACTGTCCAGGAAAAAAACTGGCTGCTTTCTTCCAGGAACAGCTCCACACCTGTTCACAGGTTGTGTGTAGTATTACAGCTTAGCCCCTTTTACTTAAATGGAGCTGAGCTGCAATACCAGACACAACCTGTGGACAGGTGAGGAGTTGTTCCTGGAAGAAAGCACCAGCAGCCATGCCTTTCTGATCCTGAACAATCCCTTTAACAGAACGAACACAAAACATAATAGCCAGTTGTTGTTCAGATGCTACAGCACAAGAGACAACCAGTATGGCGGTACACTCTGTTGTCAGAGTTTAAAAGAATAAAAAAGTCACCAAAATGGAATAGAAAAATGATAATATCTTTATAAGAAAAAAAAAAAAAAAAAAAAAAAATGTTGGTTATAGGTGTATGTAAATTACCTGGTTTGGCCACATTGGGCAGAACTGGATGGACACCCCATCATAAATTCTGTTAGTTGTGAAGGAGTGAAGAGGTAAGACCAGTGCAGGTATAACATACAGGGAGGCCAACCTCTATTACTTTAACATAAAGAAAAGATCAATAACACAAGTGGAAAATCTGATTACACCAGCATGTCAGTCTAATCTGAAAATAAGGCTATCTCCGTAACACAGGGCGGGCCGTTCCTGCCAGGGGTAACTATGCTGAACAAGATCCTCCTTTCTCTATTTGAGCTTTTTACCAGAGGCTTAAATTTCCTCCAAGCTTCAGCCTCTAAGAATTGCAGTTTTGTTGGAAATGTTAAATCCAATAAGAGCCTCTGAGAACGGCTGAAATAAGTAATCAGTATGAATCTATTGTCATCGGTAATCTGCCCTCAACTAACTTCACGGATGTATCGGAGTTAAGTAAAATGTATGAAAAGTAATTGTTTGGTTTTGTAACTTTCCACCCCCCATTGTCTGCTTTTCACTATTGATGATGAGGGTCCAACCCCCGATCAGCTGTTTGAAGAGAAAGCAGCGCTGCCTTCTCTGCTCTGTTTACCTGCTCGCCGCAGCAATTGCAGGTGTGATTACAAGCATGGCGTCCCCATTCACTTCTATGGGATGGCTCCTTCCTATGCACTTGAACAGACTGTCCATACTTACTATGGCTGGCGGCAGTGAGGAGGGCTTAGGCAGGCTCCTGGGTATCATCCCAATGGGTCTATGGCCAGTCTTTGGAGTGTTTGTGACTTTTTAAACACATTTTATGAAAATCTTTGGGGTAAGTGAAGCTTTGAAAAAAATAGCAAATCGGCCATTTTGATGTTTTTGTTTTTTTCGGTTACGCCATTCACCGTATGGGATAAATATTTTTATATTTTAATAGTTCAGGCATTTTGGGGCACAATGATGCCCATGATCATTGTGTCTTTATTTATTATTATTTGAATTTTGGGGAAAGAGGGGTGGTTTCAATTTTTGTATTTATTTATATTTTTAAAAACTTTTTTAGCCCACATAGCAAGCTACAATATGCGATACTTTGATTTCTTTTAACTTAGACTGTAGTTCTATAGAATTACAGTCTAAGCTCCATTTGCGGTTATCCTATAGAAGCCTGCCAACTGCACTGAGCTACAGCTTTAATACGCTAAGTTTCTTCAGAGAGACCCAGCGCTTCAGAAAGAAGGAACGCCTTCCCCGATCAGCGAATGGGGGTGCCAGTCCTAACCCAAAAGCGTGCGCTTCTTTTTTTTTTTTTAAACATTAAGATGCCGTAGTCACGCTTGACCACGGCATCTACAGGGTTATATGTATGCGATCAACACTATTGCCGGTCGCAGGCCAATGCCGTTTTGAAACGAGCGAGCTGGCTCCATATTTAAAACCCCTACTTCCGTCATATAAGTATGCCAACAGTACTCAAGGGGTTAAAAACAGTCAGTTGTCAGGAAAGTCACAGTTAATCTAGGCACAATGTCTTGTAGGGCTCGCTCAGCTGAATGTAAGGCTACCTTTCACTTAGCGATACATTGCATCATTCTGGAGACACTTTGAATCCATATGCAAATGTGATGCATAACGGGGGAAACGTATTAAGACCACGTTTTGTACGCCAGTCTAAATCTGTCTGGCACTGGTGAGAGATCCTCCACCATTGAGAGGCTCACGTTTATTAATAATTATACTGCTCCTCGGGCCGCCCTTGAGCCAGATTTTAGGCATAATTTACGCCCTGGTGTAAATCTTAACAAATTAAACTTTTTGAAAAAGTGGTGAGCAAAGCGTGAAACCCTGCAAAACCTGTACATTTTTGTGCAGCAAAGTGGCGAACAAAGGATGATAAACGCGGCAATTTGCCAACCTTAGCAATGTAGGGCACATGGCCTGATACATTTGGCACAACTTGCAAGTCAAGTTAGACACTTTCATCTTCCTCCCATGGACTCACGGATGGCATAAGATTACACCAATATTTTGCAGCAAAAACTGGGGCACCGTGCACGCAATAAATTTAGGGCATTTTAGGCTTATCCACACATTTTTGATTGATTGCTGTACACTCTGGAATTCCCGCAGAACCTCAACCACAGAGGCGCCTACACGCAAAGGTAAACAGGGCAAAAATAACAATAAAGCTATTTAAGAGGGAAATAAGCGGATCAGGCCGACTAAAACGAGTCCTCAGAAATTACAGGATTGTTTCAAAGTGGCCCAATATGAATAAAACATACTTCAGCTGTTCAAGCCGACGTTAGATCTTCTGCGAGACCTCACCTGTCGTGGGTCAGTTCATCTGAAATTACAAAGCACCCGATTTAGGGCATTACTGCCGGGACATCTTGTGTTGAATGACACTTCAATTATGAAGGAAAAATAAAAGGGACTGGAAATCAAGATGGCAGACAAGAAAGGCCGCACTCTTTCAGGTGGACGACCTTTAACCTTGTCTTATAAGATTCCTTTTTATAGCAGACTATACATTCAGAGGGAAGATAATGGCTCCTTTACAGCTCACAGGCTCCTGAATGACGCCGGCTGCACTGCCGTGTTCTTATCTCAAAGCACTGTATGAATAGATATTATTTGGAGCGGCTCCCCAGTGTGTGCGCGAGATTGGCTGGATAAATACTGAACTGGTTAAGTTAGTTTATGTGATCTTAACTCAACAGGTTAAGTTAGGTTATGTGATCTCCGAAATAATCCAATGTGTAGATCTGTGATAGAGAACACATAGAACGTGATTAAAGGGGTTGTCCAATGAAAAATATTCAGCAGTTTTCAAACCAGCACCTGGATCTGAATACTTTTGTAATTGCTTGTAATTAAAAATTTAGTATAGCCACTGAGCTATTCAATCTGCTTAACGCCATCTCTCATTTATCTGTCCACCTTGCTCAGGTTGCTGAGACACGCCCCCTGAGCTGTGATAGAGAGAGCTGAGACACGCCTCCTGAGCTGTGATAGAGAGAGAGCTGAGACACGCCTCCTGAGCTGTGATAGAGAGCTGAGACACGCCCCCTGAGCTGTGATAGAGAGAGCTGAGACACGCCTCCTGAGCTGTGATAGAGAGAGAGCTGAGACACGCCTCCTGAGCTGTGATAGCGAGAGAGAGCTGAGACACGCCTCCTGAGCTGTGATAGAGAGCTGAGACACGCCCCCTGAGCTGTGATAGAGAGCTGAGACACGCCTCCTGAGCTGTGATAGAGAGCTGAGACACGCCTCCTGAGCTGTGATAGAGAGAGCTGAGACACGCCCCCTGAGCTGTGATAGAGAGAGAGCTGAGACACGCCTCCTGAGCTGTGATAGAGAGAGAGCTGAGACACGCCTCCTGAGCTGTGATAGAGAGAGCTGAGACACGCCTCCTGAGCTGTGATAGAGAGAGAGAGCTGAGACACGCCCCCTGAGCTGTGATAGAGAGAGCTGAGACACGCCCCCTGAGCTGTGATAGAGAGAGCTGAGACACGCCTCCTGAGCTGTGATAGAGAGAGCTGCAGCAGAAATGAGCTGCAATTGGAGCAATGAATGGTGAGATCTTTGGATCCATGCGAGTTAGGCTACTTTCACACTAGCGTTCGCTGGTCCGCTCGTGAGCTCCGTTTGAAGGAGCTCACGAGCGGACCCGAACGCTTCCGTCCAGCCCTGATGCAGTCTGAATGGATGCGGATCCGCTCAGACTGCATCAGTCTGGCGGCATTCAGCCTCCGCACGGACAGGCGGACAGCTGAACGCTGCTTGCAGCGTTCGGGTGTCCGCCTGGCCGTGCGGATCCGTCCAGACTTACAATGTAAGTCAATGGGGACGGATCTGTTTGAAGATGCCACAATATGG
Organism: Bufo gargarizans; assembly: GCF_014858855.1. NCBI lineage: Eukaryota > Metazoa > Chordata > Amphibia > Anura > Bufonidae > Bufo > Bufo gargarizans. The sequence goes on along the minus strand of NC_058087.1, from coordinate 3,508,106 downwards.
CTCAATCTTCAAGCGGATCCGTCCCCCATTGACTTTACATTGAAAGTCTGGACGGATCCGTACGAGGCTATTTTCACACTTAGCTTTTATATGCTAATATAATGCAGACGGATCCGTTCTGAACGGAGCCTCCGTCTGCATTATTATGGGCGGATCCGTTCAGAACGGATCCGATCGAACGCTAGTGTGAAAGTAGCCTTAGAGTGCTGGTTCTAGAAAGAGATTGTCATGATGTCCGATTTTCATTTTTTACATACATAATGGGATAACGCCTTTAACCATTAGTTCACAAATACAACAGTTCTTCATAAAAAAAAAAATAAAAAAAAATGGGAATAAATAGGATGAAAATTAAGTCTCGCTGCCAGTGACCTTTCTTGGCTATTGTTGGAACTTCCACAGAAGTGAATGGCGAGAGACGTGCATGCTCGGCTATCTTTCCATTTACTGCAGCTGCAAGAAGGGGGCCCTGTTTAGGGATGAGCGAATCGACTTCGGATGAAACATCTGAAGTCGATTTGCATAAAACTTTGTTCTAATACTGTACGGAGCAGGCGCTCCGTAAATTCTGTTATGTTTTTCTTGTATTTTACTCTTTAATTTCTAATTACCCTTTTTTTGCTCCTGTTGTGAATGCGATTGCTGCTGTTATGCCAAAATTTCCCCACTGAGGGACAATAAAGGGATTTTCTCCTCCTTCTTCACATCTGCGGCACATAGATCCGGCCACCTGATTCAGCAGACAATGCTGGGAATTGACCAGACACAAACCGCAGCCTGCATTTTGTGTCCAGCTGATTCTCTGCATTTTGTGCTGGAATACAGATCTCCGCTAGACTCGATTATACTTAAAAGGGGTTGTCAGGCATTTTGTTTGTATCCGGCTGTGCCAGATCCGGAGAATTCTCTGATGGAATTCATGCTGCAGATTTTAAACTAGCCTTAGGCCTCATGAACATGAACGTATTTTCTTTCCAGGTTCATTAAGTTTGTTATGCAGACCGCAAAATACATACGGCCGTGTGCATGAGGCCTTAGCGTTTCCTTACGATGTCCTAGATGTTCTGAGTGAGTGAGGAATAGGGAGCAGAATCTCCTACCTCCATGTGTGGTCTATGGGCAGACATGATTTCAGCTAGTCTTTATCCACCAGTTCAGAGACGACTGAAGATTTTTGAGATGGAGCCTGCAGAGGGGAAAACTTCTAAAAAAAAAAAAAAAAAAAAAAATAGCAAATCTAAGTCAAATAAATGAGTGATAGCACTCGAATTCCCATGTATTGTAAAGGGCAAAATCGACAAGATAATGAGTCATGCCGCAAACTTAAACTCTGCACGTCAATTGACACTGCAGATTTTTTCCGCATCGCTTGGTTAAGCTTTGCCAAAATCTTATCCACTTTGCTGGTACTGTATAACGCTGCGGATTTTGCCAGTGTATTGGCCGTGTGTGAACTTACCCTTACATAAAAAGCGTCACCTAGATCTTTTTTTATAATTAAAAATATTACAGGGGCAGCAATCTTACCCGAGCAGCTGAACCATGGACCATAGGAACCCGTAGAATGGCGAAAACACTGAGTTCCATTGGACAGTGTTGTGGGCATGCTCTGTGACCTGTGTAGAGGTCATTGTACAAGGAGGGGGAGAAGATGAGCTATGACCATCACCTATAGTGTGAATAATGGATTGTGTGTGTGCGCGTGTATCTATTTATTTATATGTATGCCCATTATTGTAATCCTGCTGGTGATGAAATAAGATGATTGCTGAGAAATAATCTCTACAGAACAGAAAGTCTCAGCCTATGATGAAGAGTGAAAACTGGAAGCTTTCAAGATTTTTTTTTTAATACAGATAGTATCACAGAAAATAAATTTAACATAAAAAACGCATAAAAACAATCTAACGCATTAATAATAAATCATGAACAATAAGAAAAAAAAAGAAAAAATATGAATAATTTGTAAAATAACTTTTATTAAAGATGTCATTCTTTGAGGTCGTGAATCCATTCACAATGGCCATAGACGTTACACGGAAAAGATTGAGCCGTCACAGTTTACAATGATCATCATTTGGCGGGTGATCCTGCTTCTCATAAATAATCCGTAGGCTTAGGTTATATAAATACACTTGCACAGTTTGTCCTCTGAAGTAATGTCTTCCCCCCCTTTTCAAGTGTCAGGAAGATAAAGCTTCAAGTATAGAGGTAATGACTGGGGAGTAAAAACTCTGCATTAGATTTCCCCCAACTTCTTCATGATGGCGCTTTCGGCCGGAGCATTGGTGAATATGCTTCCCACGACGACGTGTGTTCCCCAGACACTATGGCGGATCACTTTACAGCAGCCCAAGTCCTCGACTCGAAATCCAAGGTGTCGATAACGTTCGTCGGTTTCGTAGAGCGTGTTATTTGTGTAAGGTCCAAAGTACTAATGAAAACAAGAACATGTAGAGACGTAATGCCTAAGAGAGTCGCAGATTTTCTCAGATACTATAAACAATGCAAGCTAAGGTTCTCATTGGTGAAAGAGCACAAATATTACTAATATATGGCATAAATAACAATCCCTTAACCACCTGACAGTTGGGAAAAGCACTTAACAATTCAGCAGCCCGAGCAGAGCTTGGGCAGCAGGGTGAAGGCTGCTTTAGCTACTCATATCTCAGGAATGGTAGCAGCTAGAGATATGGGCCTGGTCTCTTTTGAAAGCAATCAAGCTTTCAAACAAGACCCGAATCACAGCATTATCTTCACTTCATCGGGAGAAATCGAATCAGGAGTGAAATCAGTGAAACCCGCTTTTACTTTCAGGTGCATTCACTGCAATCCTGAACTAAAGAAAAAATAAAAAAAAGTTCTGACTGCTGGAACACAGAGGGGGAAAAGGCTACTGGCAATTATACTGCATCCTGAGAATCTATCAGAACGCAGGCCACTTGTAAAGTCAGCGATAATAATATATTACGGAACGGCAAAGTCAACCTGTCATAGCATTTCTGGATATTGCTATGAGGGAGAGAAGCTGAGCTCTGTGATATATTTATATGACTAGGAGCAGGATTTCTGAGTAAAAAAAGTGGAGTAAATGGACAAGACTCCCAGGAGAGACAGAAAGAGTCCTGCACACTTCACCCACACAGAGTATAATTGACAGCCTTCTGTGTACACACTTAAACAGTGTCAATCACTATTGGGCCAATTTATCAAACTGGTGTAAAGTAGAACTGGCTTAGTTGCCTATGGCAACCAATCAGATTCCACTTTCCAAAGGAGCTGCCAAAAATTAAAAGGTGGAATCTGATTGGTTGCTATGGGCAACTAAGCCAGTTCTACCTTACACCAGTTTGATAAATTACCCCATATGTGTATATCGGCTTAAAGGTGTTTTCTGTGATATTTTACCGGACTACCCAACCTCTGGCTGGAAGCAGTAGTGCCGCGGCCTTCTCCAGCTTTTCCTATACCATGTGATGTGTTCATCGGTCACAGGACCTAGGAGCAGCTCAGCCTCACAGAAGTGAATTGGGCTGAGCGCGATACTAAGCACAGCCACTATGTACGGTGCTTGGCGAGCACGGAGGATGCTGTGGCACTACAGTGAGCACCGGTGCCTTCTCAAACAGCTGATCTTGGGGGTCCAGGGGGTCAGACTCCCACCGATTTGATACGGAGGACCTAACCAGAGGATGGGTCCTCGGCTAAAATATCTTGGAAAAACCTGTTGATCAGGATTCTCACTGTCTCTACTACGAGTCCTGCCAGGATTTACTTTAAGGCTACTTTCACACCTGCGTTAGGTGCGGATCCGTCTGGTATCTGCACAGACGGATCCGTTTGCATTAATTTTTAAAAAAAAGTCCTGACTTACATTGAAAGTCAATAGGGGGCGGATCCGTTTTCAATTGCACCATATTGTGTCAGTGAAAACGGATCCACCCCCATTGACTTACATTGCAAGTCAGGACGGATCCGTTTGGCTCCGCATCGCCAGGCGGACACCAAAACACTGAAAGCAGCGTTTTGGTGTCCGCCTCCAGAGTGGAATGGAGGTGGAACGAAGCCAAACTGATGCATTCTGAACGGATCCTTATCCATTCAGAATGCATTTGGGCTGACTGATCCGTTTTGAACCGTTTGTGAGATCCCTGAAACAGATCTCACAAACGGAATTCAAAACGCCAGTGTGAAAGTAGCCTAAGCCTGCTTCAAATCATATAAACCTATACATCAAAGATTATCACCTGACAGGTTCACCATAAAGGGAGGGCGTCTTGCTGATGTGATCAGCGCTCTTCCTGCTGGGAGGTTAATGCTGAACCAATCAAGTGTGCTGCTCCACTGCTGCTCCTTTCCCCTCTGACAGCACACAGTAATGGACAGCGGCTGCAGCTGCATCTACCCCCTCCTCCCTTTCTTTCTTACAGCAACAAAAGTGAAACTCACTTAGGATAAAACCACATACAGCTCGACAGCTGCTCATTTGGTTTAGTAAGAATAACCAAAGACTAATTTTTTTTATGCTTTGTAGACATAATAAAGGCCATACGTGACTGTAGGTGGGGGCAATGTGACGGGCAGAGTCCGAGGCGCCAGGCAATCTGTGCCTACAGCTGTAAACTCCAGAGGCGTTCTCACTTACCGCCAGTCCTGATGATGGGTCAATGAAGTCTGACCAGTATCCTTCAGATCTTAGGGCATAGCAAATTTCCTTGGCGCCATTAATAAACTAGAAAAAGGGGAGGGGAGAAATAGAACAAAATCAATGAACCGTCATGACTTAGGCTGGGTTCACACCTGAGCGTTTTACAGCGCGTTCCTACGCGCTGTAAAACGCTCAACAAGGAGAAACCAATGATTCCCTATGGGAATGGTTCACACTTGGGCGTTTTACAGCGCGTACGATCGCGCTGTAAAACGCCCGACGCTCCAAAAAGTACATGAGCGACTTTTGGGGCGTTTGTGGCCATAGGACACTGTAGTGAATCACACAAACGCGCGTCAAACGCGCGTTTACTATTACAAAAACGCGCATAAAAATGTGCGTCAAAAACGCGCGTTTGCGCAACGCTCAAGTGTGAACCCAGCCTTAAGGCAAAAGCAAACTTTATTTGAAGCAGGATGCTAGCGCCCCGGAGGGGAAGCCGTGTAGAAAGCATAAAATAAATATCACCTAAAACGGCAGGTAATGATATGTAAAGCCACTGACACGATTACAACTAATCATACAACATGTAGTCAAACTTCAGCTTTGGAAACGTTCCCAGGTTTGTGGTTTTACTTGGAGGGAGATAGACGATGAAAAACGGTGTTAAGCTTGTGTGTTAAGTGACAGACTATCTTACATGGGTCAGATGAGCCTAAGGGGCCAAAGAAACATCACTCCTCATGTAAAAGAAAGGTTTGCCTCGCCCATCTGACTTGTGCGCCTACAGCCCCTATGCAGACCAATGCGTCTCCATGGGAGCAAACTCTTTGTAGTCTGAATGAGAATTAGGGAAAGAAAGGATCACTTCAGGATCATACAGCACTGGGTTTATCGTGTGTTACCATGAAATCGCACCGCTCTGCATGGGAGCTGCATACACAAAATGAGAAGATTAACCATTTATGTTTACAAGGATTTTGAAGCACGAACAATAAAAAAGTGGTTGCAACGGAAGGGATCTCAGGAGTCCACTTTAACCCCTTCCCACATGAACACATACATGTCCGTGATGGTGATCACATGGGGCACAGGATGAGCACCCACGCCATCACCCACTAGACTACGGTGGTGATTGTCTACTGCCCTCCAGTACTAAATCTCTGATCCTGGTTGTTTAACCTCTTCTGCGCCGTGACCAGTACAGGCTCCGTCACCTCACCACCAGCCGTGGCACTGTGATTCCAGGGACTGAATATTTCATACAGTCCGTAAAAAAGGTCCCCGGGTATCCTGTTAGAAACACTTTAATAGCTGCCACGCTTCACTTCCATGCTAGCAGCATGCCCCTGTTAGGGGATTCCTTAGGTATGCCCCATTAGATGCCTAGGAATGTGACATGACCAGGCCGTAATGTAAAAGCATAAAGACAAATTACATTACATTTAAATACTAACTGCCTCCTTTGCTGGCCTTATTCATTTTTCCAAATCACATTATGCAATGGTCGTTTCCAGGGGTTGCGACCACCCTGCAATCCAGCAGTGGTGGTCGTGTTTGAACATTATAGGAAAAAGCGCCGGTCTATGCATGTTCCCACAGTCCTGGCCATCAGGGGGACGTGCCTTTTCCTATAGTGTGCAAGCATGACCACTGCTGCTGGATTGCAGGATGGCCGTAACCATGGATACAAGCAGTGTATTATATGGTGGAAAAATGAATCCAGCCAGCAAAGGAGGCAATATGGACAATCACAATACATTAGTAAGTGCCTTGTATTAACAATTCTCTACATGATAAATGCCATTTGCTGAAGTGAGCCAAGATTGTCTTGGTTATGAAAGAGTTAACAGAAGCTGGTATTTTGGAGAATAATTAACGGGAGAACCTGCCCTCATGTATTATCTTACAGCCGCTCTCTAGATCTGTGTCGACAGTCACTTAATAAAGACATCAACTCATGTGATGCGAGTGCGGCGGGTTCAGCGCTATTGTAACGTAACCTCATTATTTAGTAAAGCCTCCGCTCTCACAAAGACACAGAAGCTCTGGCAACCCTCTCCGCAGAGCTTACATCTGACAAGCAGACACCATCACGGCGGTCAGATTGGAGTTGACAGGGAGGTGACGAGCTGAGAAATATGACAATTAATGCATAATTAGACCACATTACAACTGCAAAATGCAACAGACCAGAACAAGCCCCCGAGACGAGTCGCCACCGAAACAAAAGGGGCCTGATCTAAGGATTTCATCTTCATGCCGATGCTGCAAATGTTTCCTAGCAGAATAGTTCAGACGTCCAGAGCGAAAGGAAACGGAGCCGTATAAAGACCAGTTGATGGGTCCGCATGTGGACTATATGAGCGGCCTTCACCATATTATGCTATGTGACCAATAGTCAAATGTATCAAGAAACATCTCGCAACTGGACGGTCAAGCCCCTCCAGATCATAGGGAGCCCCACCAGGCAAACCAAAACACACGTGATGCATGGAGATATACCTGCAAGAATAATATTGGAATTTTTTTTTATTGTTGCAGACGTATATTCATTCACAATCACTCATCACGCCCTTTTACTTGTTCACTTGCACTAAGCACGCATCACGTATCACTGTTCTCTACTGTATGAGAACTGTGTTCTTGTTTAAACCCTGTTCTTTCTTTGCTTTTCACTGCGTTGTGCAACATTCAGACTTTTTTCCGGTTTGATGCATATAATAGAGATTATATATATGGTATATATCTATATATCACTCACTCACACACGAAATGTGTCAGCTCATTCCCCTTGGAAGAAGCCATAGGTAAACACGTCTCATGATTTATAAGAAGTTGGACATATTTATATAGGATATTATACTGTGTTGCAATTACAACTTCTATGTATGTGATACGGAGCCCTCTTGTTATATGTGAGCCACTGTTTTTACTATTTTTATGCAATATGAAATAAAGTTTGATCTTTTATATTAGGATAATTTTTGGGTATTTATGTAGACTATATACCGTATTTTTCGCTCTATAAGTCGCCAAAGCGGGAGGAAAATGTCCTATGGGGCGAATACTAATCAGCACTTCTATTATGGAAGCCCTCATTAGTACAGGAGGACCAGGGAGTGGTGAATGCTGCAGGCTCTGTACTCACCGCTTCCTGGTCTTCTCCTGCAGGCTTCTCACACTGTACTGTGCCCTGTGCACAGCGTAAGGACATCAGCGCTCTGTGACCTCACGCTGTGCAACGCTGGGTCACAGCACAGCGCAGCAGGAAGACCAAGAAGAGTGTTGGATCTCATGGGGGGGTCTGATCTAAGGTCTGATTGGGGGGTCATTCACATTGGGGTCTGATCTGAGGTTTGAATGGAGTCTTATTAACATTGGAGGTCTGATTTGGGCTCTGAGCGGAGGTCCGATTAACCTCTTCAGGACACATGACGTACCGGTACGTCATGTGTTGTTCCGATCACTGCCGCCCGGCTGGCAGTGATCGGAACAAGGTGCCTGCTCAAATCATTGAGCAGGCACCTAGGCTAAATGCGCGGGGGGTCCCGTGACCCCCCATGTCGGCGATCGCAACAAACCGCAGGTCAATTCAGACCTGCGGTTTGATGCGCTTTTTGCAGTTTCTGAAACTTTATAATGTCCAAAATATATATGTTTTTCCTCCCCCTGCACCCCTGAATGATATTATGTGGGTGGGTGGTGCAGGGGGAGGGTTGCGGGCGGTGCGGGAGGCGGGATTGCGATCCGCCGCCCGCCTCCCATTGAATAATCGTTGGTGTACAGTGGGTATACCAGGGTGCCAGCAAATTGCTGGCACCCTGGTATAAAGGGCTGACATCGTTGATGCGATGTCAGCCGTTTAACCCTTTCCATACAGCGGTCCGTACGGACCGCTGTATGGAAAAGGTTAGCAGCGCAGGGAGCTCCCTCCCTCTCCGATCGGGGGGCACAGCAGCCCCCCGATGGAGAGGGAGAGAGGCCCCCAGGCAGCCCCCCGAAGCCCCGTCCTCACCCTTCCCAGTCTGCAAAGTTGTGGCAGACGGGAAAGGTTCCCATGGCAACAGGACGCCTTCTCAGGCGTCCTGCTGTCCATGGTGCTGAACAGATCTATGCTAAAGACATAGATCGGTTCAGTGTAATTAAAATACAGTACTATATATTGTACTGTACTGTATTATACAGACATCAGACCCACTGGATCTTCAAGAACCAAGTAGGTCTGGGTAAAAAAAAAAAAAAGTAAAAAAAAAAACATTTATCACTGATTAAAAATGAAAAAAATAAAATTCCCTACACATGTTTGGTATCGCCGTGTCCGTAACGACCTGATCTATAAAACGGTCATGTTACTTTACCCGAACGGTGAACGCCATAAAAATAAAAAATTAAAAACTATGATGAAATTGAAATTTTGCCCACCTTACTTCCCAAAAAAAAGTAATAAAAGTGATTAAAAAAGTCGCATGTACGCCAAAATTGTAACAATCAAACCGGCATCTCATCCCGCAAAAAATGAGACCCTACTTAAGATAATTGCCCAAAAACAAAAAAATATATGGCTCTTAGACTATGGAAACACTAAAACAATTTTTTTTGTTTCAAAAATGAAATCAGTGTAAAACTTATATAAATTTTAAAAAAAAGTACACATATTAGGTATCGCCGCGTCCGTATCGACCGGCTCTATAAAAATATCACATGACCTAACCCCTCAGGTGACCACCGTAAAAAAAATTAAATAAAAACTGTAAAAAGCAATTTTTTGTCATCTTACGTCACAAAAAGTGTAATAGCAAGCGATCAAAAAGTCATATGCACCCCAAAATAGTGCCAATCAAACCGTCATCTCATCCCTGCAAAAAATGAGACCCTACTTAAAGGGGTTGTCCAGGTTCAGAGCTGAACCTGGACATCCCTCCATTTTCACCCCCGCAGCCCCCCTGACATGAGCATCGGAGCAGTTCATGCTCCGATGCTCTCCTTTGCCCTGCGCTAAATCGCGCAGGGCAAAGGCATTTTTCTGAGTTCCGGTGACGTACCGGGGCTCTCTATGGGGCTGACAGGCAGCCCGGTGACGTCACCGGCACTGATGGGCGGGATTTGGCTCTGCCAGTAAAACGGCTAGGGCAGAGCTAAAGCCCGCCCCTCAGAGCCGGTGACGTCACCGAACACACTGCTGGGCGGAAGTTACCGCCCGGCAGTGTGTTATTGTAAACACAAGAGCCTGTGCCCTGCGCGATCTAGCGCAGGGCACGGGAGCGCATCGGAGCATGAAATGCTCCGATGCCAGGCTCAGGAGGGCTGCCGGGGTGAAAATAAGGGTATGTCCGGGTTCAGCTCTGAACCCGGACAACCCCTTTAAGGGCTCTTTCACACCTGCGTTCTTGTCTTCCGGCATAGAGTTCCGTCGTCTGGGCTCTATGCCGGAAGAATCCTGATCAGTTTTATCCTAATGCATTCTGAATGGAGTGAAATCCGTTCAGGATGCATCAGGATGTCTTCAGTTCGGGAACGGAACGTTTTTTGGCCGGAGAAAATACTGCAGCATGCTGAGCTTTTTGCTCCGGCCAAAAATCCTGAAGACTTGCCGCAAGGCCGGATCCGGAATTAATGCCCATTGAAAGGCATTGATCCGGATCCGGCCTTAAGCTAAACGTCGTTTTGGCGCATTGCCGGATCCGACGTTTAGCTTTTTCTGAATGGTTACCATGGCTGCCGGGACGCTAAAGTCCTGGCAGCCATGGTAAAGTGTAGCGGGGAGCAGCATACTTACCGTCTGTGCGGCTCTCGGGGCGCTCCAGAGTGACGTCAGGGCGCCCCACGCACATGGATGACGTGATCACATGGCACGTCATCCATGCGCATGGGGCGCACTGACGTCACTCTGGAGCGCCCCGGGAGCCGCGCGGACTGTAAGTATGCCGCTCCCCCGCTCCCCACTACTACTATGGCAACCAGGACTTTAATAGCGTCCTGGCTGCCATAGTAACACTGAATGCATTTTGAAGACGGATCCGTCTTCAAATGCTTTCAGTACACTTGCGTTTTTCCGGATCCGGCGTGTAATTCCGGCAAGTGGAGTACACCTGCTCTATAAAATTACCACATGACCTAACCTGTCAGATGAATGTTGTAAATAATAAAAAAATAAAAATAAATAAAACGGGTGCCAAAAAGGTATTTCTTGTTACCTTGCCGCACAAAAAGTGTAATATAGAGCAACCAAAAATCATATGTACCCTAAACTAGTACCAACAAAACTGCCACACTATCCCGTAGTTTCTAAAATGGGGTCACTTTTATGGAGTTTCTACTCTAGGGGTGCATCAGGGGGGCTTCAAATGGGACATGGTGTCAAAAAACCAGTCCAGCAAAATCTGCCTTCCAAAAACCGTATCGCATTCCTTTCCTTCTGCGCCCTGCCGTGAGCCCGTACAGCAGTTTACGACCACATATGAGGTGTTTCTGTAAACTACAGAATTAGGGCCATAAATAATGAGTTTTGTTTGGCTGTTAACCCTTGCTTTGTAACTGGAAAAAAAATATTAAAATGGAAAATCTGCTAAAAATGTGAAATTTGGAAATTGTATCTCTATTTTCCATTAAATCTTGTGCAACACCTAAAGGGTTAACAACGTATGTAAAATCAGTTTTGAATACCTTGAGGGGTGTAGTTTCTTAGATGGGGTCACTTTTATGGAGTTTCTACTCTAGGGGGGCATCAGGGGGGCTTCAAATGGGACATGGTGTCAAAAAACCAGTCCAGCAAAACCTGCCTTCCAAAAACCAAACGGCGCACCTTTCACTCTACGCCCCGCTGTGTGCCCGTACAGTAGTTTACGGCCACATATGGGGTGTTTCTGTAAACGGCAGAGTCAGGGCAATAAAGATACAGTCTTGTTTGGCTGTTAACCCTTGCTTTGTTAGTGGAAAAAATGGGTTAAAATGGAAAATTAGGCAAAAAATGAAATTCTCAAATTTCATCCCCATTTGCCAATAACTCTTGTGCAACACCTAAAGGGTTAACGAAGTTTGTAAAATCAGTTTTGAATACCTTGAGGGGTGTAGTTTATAGAATGGGGTCATTTTTGGGTGGTTTCTATTATGTAAGCCTCGCAAAGGGACTTCAGAGCTGTAGTGGTCCCTAAAAATTGGATTTCTGAAAAATTTCAAGATTTGCTTCTAAACTTCTAAGCCTTGTAACATCCCCAAAAAATAAAATATCATTCCCAAAATAATTCAAACATGAAGTAGACATATGGGGAATGTAAAGTCATCACAATTTTTAGGGGTATTACTATGTATTACAGAAGTAGAGAAACTGAAACTTTGAAATTTGCAAATTTTTCAAAATTTTGGGTAAATTAGGTATTATTTTGTGCAAGAAAAAAAAAAAATTTGACTTCATTTTACCAGTGTCATGAAGTACAATATGTGACGAAAAAACTATCTCAGAACGGCCTGGATAAGTCAAAGCGTTTTAAAGTTATCAGCACTTAAAGTGACAGTGGTCAGATTTGCAAAAAATGGCCAAGTCCTTAAGGTGAAATAAGGCTGTGTCCCTATGGGGTTAAAAAAAAATAAAAAAAAATAAAAATTATATATATATATATATATTTTTATTATTATTTTTTTTCTCCTCTGAAACCTAGGTGCGTCTTATGGGCAGGTGCAGCTTATAGGTCAAAAAAAAAATACAGTACTTTAGAGTGAAAATCATGGAACACGATCATGATTGCCATTTTTGTTAAAGGTTAAATTCATATGACAATTATAATTTATTGATGGACTTTTATAAATTTTTGAAAAGGTGGGGGGGGGGGAATGGGGAGAAGCATAGAAAGAAAAATTCCACTTTTTTTTATGCCATGCAGTTGAAATATCATTCAATATTTTATTATACCCTTCATTATGACTAGAAATTAATTTTCTATTTACTATTCGGAAAAATACTATATTTTTTAAAAATAAAAAAAAATGCTTTATTTTTTATTTTTGGGGGAGAGGTAGACTTTTTTTTTTTAAACTTCATTGATCTTAAAAGAGATTCTGCAGTTTGTTTAAACATGTCATTGCTGCCTGGTGGAGACCACAGAGCCATCTTTCTGGGGGCTGCAGGGGATCTGAAAGTTTGTTATTATATGTTACTTCAACCCACAATACAGCTTACTTACACATAATGGTCGACATACCGCTGAAGTGAACAGAAGAATCAGAGTTTTCACTGATCATAGCCGTTTAACCCCTTAAATGCTGTTATTAACAGCAACCACAGCATCTATGGATTTTGACTAAAATGATGATAAGCCATCAGTATTGAACTTCCAGAAAAACCCTTTTCTGAAGAAGAGGTAAAATTAAAGGGGTTCTGCAGTTTGTTTTAACTGATGATCTATCCTCTGGATAGATCATCAGCATCTGACCGGAGGGGGTCCGACACCCGGGACCCCCGCCAATCAGCTGTTCGAGAAGGCAGCGGCGCACCAGCAGCGCCGCGGCCTTATCACTGTTTACCGCAGGCCCAGTGACGACACCATTCAAGTGAACAGAGCTTAGCCGCGCCCAGGCCAGTTGATACTAGTCGTGACGTCACTGGGCCTGTGGTAAACAGTGAGAAGGCCGTGGAGCTGCTGGAGCGCCGCTGCCTCCTCAAACAGCTGATCGGCGGGGGTCCCGGGTGTCGGACCCCCGCCGGTCAGATGCTGATGATCTATCCAGAGGATAGATCATCAGTTAAAACAAAGCAGGTGTAATTACATCTCAGCCGTCCCAATCACTTCTATGGGACGGCTCCTTCCTATTCAAGTGAATACTACAGAGCCGTCCCACTGAAGTGAATGGGACAGCTTACTTGTAATTACACCTGCAGTTGTGACGACGAGCAGGTAAACAATGAGGAGAAGGCTGCTTTCTCTTTAACCCTTTCGCTACCAGCGCCGTAAATGTATGGTGCTGGTAGCGCTGTGCAAGCATGACGCCCGCTCGCGCAGCAGGAGTCATGGCCGGCAAGTCTCTACCGTTTCAAACAGCAGAGACCTGCAGCTAATTACCGCAACCGGCAATAATGGCGATCGCGGTAATTAAATGCCGTGATCAAGTGAGATCACGGCACCTGAATGCGCAAAAACCCTTGAAGCTCACGCTTCTGGGCTTAGTACTGAAGCCCCGTGTGGCCAATCGGGAATTCAGTACCTGTGCTGAACGTGCGGAGTCTCTATGAAGAAGAAATTCAGAGCATTAATGCTGCATTTCTTATTTTGGCCACCAGATGGCAGGCCAACATAAGAAATGAGCAAAATGCTAAGAAAATTGTCATTTTTTAAATCCCTTATAGGTCCAAAAAAATAAATAATCATTTATAAGAATTTATGACCCTTAAAATGATAAAAAAAAAAAAAAAAAAAAAAAAAAAGAAAGAGGATAAAAATATAAAAGTTAAAATCCATATAATAATAATAATAATAAAAAAAAATATATATAGCTAAATAATAAATATAAACATCCTGGGTATCACTTCGACCAAAAACGGCCATAATATTAAAATAAAAAAATCCTATATGGCGAATGGCGTAACGGAAAAAAAGGGTCAAAATGGATGATTTGCAATTTTTTCATTGCTTCTCTTACTCAAAAAAAATTGAAATAAAAATGTGATCCAAAAGTCATGCACACTCCAAAATGGTATCACTAAAAACTATGAACTGTCCCGCAAAAGCCCCTAAACAGCTCAGACATAAGTATAAAAAAGTTATGGGGGTCAGTTTAAATTAATTTTTACACTAGTTACACATAAAAAACCTATACATATGGGGTATCGTTGTAATCGTACTGACCCAAAGCATGAAGGGCATGGGTCAGTTCTGCTGCAAACAGAACGCCATGGGAACAAAACCCGTAAAACGGTGGAGGGATTGCGTTTTTTTTTCCCCAATTCCACCCCATTTGGATTTTTTTTCCCCGCTTCCCACTACATTTTATGCCATAATTAATGGTGGCATTAGAAAGTACAACTTGTCCAGCAAAAAATAAGCCCTCATACAGCTCTGTGACTGGAAATATGAAAAAAGTTATGGCTTACGCAAAATAGGGAAGAAAAATGAAAAAACGCAAAAAACAAAAAAAACACAAACAACTCTGGTAGCCAAAGGGTTAAACAGCTGATCGGTGGGGGTGCCGGGAGTCAGACCCGCGCTGATCTGATATTGATGACCTATCCCGAGGATAGGTCCTCAATATAAATAAAGCGGACAACCCATTTAACTGTTTTTACATTAATTGTGCACCTTTTAACTTCACAAGCGTGATTCTTACGATGTCAGCAAGAAACCAGTGCGAACATATGAGAAACACCGACCTTCTCCAACATAGATTCTCTTTCATTCTCGACGTCCTCACTCCACGTGGTCATGTCATTCTCGGTTCTTTGGGTGACTGTTAAAACCATTAAGTTGCTGCCAACAACCTCAGGGAACATGGACGCAAAATCTGGAATATACAGTAGAAGAGGTAGTAAGATGCGGAGACATCGCTAATAAATAAATACTTATGGACCAGAGAAATAAAGTAACAGTGGCCTTGTACCTCCGTCTGTAAGAAAACCCCACAAATAAATCAAAGGGTGGGTGAGCAAGTCACCAACATGGGGTGTGTGTGTGCTGGATGGAAATTTCACATATTTTTGGCATCCATTCCATGTGATCAATGCGAAATCACGGAGGCTGGTCGCACGCAGATCTGCCCTGTTCATTGGTTCTAATGTTGTACAAATCCTCGGCATCTGAAACTGCAGATCCGCTGCAGAAATCTCACATTGAGCTTTGGATTTCTGCCACATATTTTTAGCTTGAAAAATCCCTCGCTTGCACATACCCCAATGTTGGACCTCTCTCTCTCCGTTTGCATAGACACACAGCTGAGGTTCACCTGATTAAGGCCTCATGCACACGAATGATGTTTGTTTCCGTGTCCGTTCCGTTATTTTTGCGGACAGGATTCGGGCCCATTTATTTCAATGGGTCCGCAAAAAATGCAGACAGCACACTGTGTGCTATCCGCATCAGTATGTCTGTACCGTAGCCCCGCAAATAAATAAATGAAATAGAACATGTCCTATTCTTGCCTGTTTTAGGCATTGTTACAATGGATCCGCAAAAAAAAAAAAAAAAAAAAAAAAAAAAGCATACGGTTGTCATCGTTTTTTTTTGCGGATCCACAATTTGCGGATCACAAAACACATACGGTCGTGTGCATGTAGACTAAAACAGATTTTCTCTTGTTGATGCAAGACTCAATTCCCAAGTTATGATATTGCTTAATTCTTAATAAGCAAATGAGGCCTTTGGTGCAATGAGGGCATCACCATTGCTCTTGTTGCATCCAAGCCCTGTCCCTTTCTGTGGCCAGCCCCTCCCGCTCTGCCTAGCCACTGACTGGCTCTGTCAATCAAAGGAGTGGAGCTCGGGTGCAGCAAGAAACACGTCACCTTTAACATATGCCCTAAATTAAACACATTCAGCCAAGAAATGTGGAAGACTGGGTTGATGTTTTCTACTGCACATAATTGTATGAACTTCTGTGGAATACATGCTGTATGCTAATGTTATATTAACATATAGATTTTAAATTCTGTATGTATAGAACATCCCGTATATTAAACATAACCTGCAGGTTCCCCAGTTCACCACTAGAGGGAACCATCAAAACATAAAACCCCCATTACTGAAGAAAACGTTTTTTTTCCCTGTTTTTTTTTTACTTTACTCATAAAGGATTACTGAAATGTCTGAATAATTCTCAGAATGATTTTTAATCTCTCTTTAAACCTGCAATAATGAGAATCTTCTAGTTAGTGTAGCAGTGAAGGACTGATCAACTGCGATGAGTATGAAAGGGGATGGTCCACAAAGCACATTTATCGCCCATCCACAGGAGATATTCAAGTACAGTCAGTCAGTCCCGTAGATAGGGTGCACGCACGACCACTACTTTAGGCCTCATGCACACAGTCTCCATGATCACTAGAACGGGGGTCTGGAGAAGTCTGAAGAAGGCCTCATGCACACAACTTTATGCGTTTTGTGGGCTGCAAACCACAAATACCACCTGCTTGCTTGCCAACATTTTCTCTCCCCTTTCTGTAGATATGTCAAAATCTCCTATCGCTTGTCTGCAAAATGACAAGTATAGGATGTTTTTTTTTTTTTTTTGCGGGACAGCGGCACAAATATATGGATGCGGACAGCACACGGTGTGCCGTCTGCATTTTTTACAGCCCCATTGAAATAAATGGGTCCGCATGCGATTTGCAAAAAATACGGAATAGGTTCATTGTGTTTTCATTGTTCCTTTGGAGTATGTGCCTATAGAGCTCCTAGCACACACAGCAAGTGTAGACATAGGGTCCCACTCAGCCACTGTTGGTTTGGTACAAGTCATTCCATTATTCTTTGAACTGTAAAAACATGGAAGCCTATCGGCGATGTGGTGTCTATACAGTCACATACATTGGAGGGATCCCTAAGTGTTACGAGTGTTCGGCTGACAACCATCACATGCGGATGATCAGCTTTAGGCTACATGCACACGAACGTTGCTTGTTTCCGTGTCCGTTACGTTTTTTTTTTTGTGGATAGGATGTGGACCCATTCATTTCAATAGGTCTGCAAAAAATGCCATGTGCTGTCTGCATGAATAGGTCCGTTCCGTAGCCCCGCAAAAAAAAAAAAAAAAAAAAAAAAAAAAAATTAGAACATGTCCTATTCTTGTCCGTCTTAGGCATTGTTACAATGGATCTGCAATAATATAAAAAAAAAAAAAAAGCATATGGCATCGTTTTTTTTTGAGCGGATCTGCAATTTGCGGACCGCAACACACATACGGTTGTGTGCATGTAGCCTTACGCCCCATGCACACGGCCGTCGTTTTGGTGCACATCCGAGCCGCAGTTTTGCGGCTCGGATGCGGACCCATTCACTTCAATGGGGCCACAAAAGATGCGGACAGCACTCAGTGTGCTGTCCGTATCCGTTGCTCCGTTCCGTGGTCTGCAAACAAAAAAAAACAAAAAAACCTGTCCTATTCTTGTCCACGCTTTGCGGACAAGAATAGGCAGTTATATTAAAGGCTGTTCGTGCCGTTCTGCAAATTGCGGAACGCACACGGACGCCATCCGTGTTTTGCGGATCCGAAGACCGCAAAACACACAACAGTCGAGTGCATGAGGCCTTACTCTGACATCTACAGCAGTGAAAGAGGAATTCCAGAATTTACAGCAAGAGCAATAACATTCTGATAAGCCGGCCAACAGCTACACCGCAGATACTAGGAATTGCAATCTTATCATCTATGTCAGGCATCCTCAAACTGCAGCCCTCCAGCTGTTGTAAAACTACAACTCCCACAATGCCCTGCTGTAGGCTGATACCTGTAGGCTGTTCAGGCATGCTGGGAGTTGTAGTTTTGCAACAGCTGGAGGGCCGCAGTTTGAAGATGCCTGATCTATGTGAATACATTTTATTTTGCTTTATCAGAAACTTGGAATGTATTTATCTACTGATTTTACTGTGAAAAGTCAATCAACCAGCAGAAATTCTGTAATATAAACAACTAAAAAAATTGTTGAAGATGTAGCCAATTTTCCTTACACGTTCTTCACTGTGGTTCAGCCCCCGCATGTGAACTTCAGCCACGGATATGTAATCACGTGCACCACTGCAGCCAATTACTGGCCTAGATAGAATATACACATTGCAGCCAATGACTGGCCTAGATAGAATATACACATTGCAGCCAATGACTGGCTGCAGCAGTGAAGTATCCCTCCCCCACAGGCAGCACATGATTGTAGTAATGTGCCACTTGGGGACACATCGCCGCTGCAGTGGTGCATGGGTCCCCCGTTCGTGCTGGAAGTTTACACGCGGAGACCAAAACACATTGACGACAGCAGTGGACCCTCAGAGCCAAAATAGAGCATTGGGGAGCAGGTAAATTGGACAAACCCTTAGGCCTCTTTCACACGGGCGTCAGTTTTTTTGCCCGGATAAGAGGCGGGTGCGTTGTGGGAAAATGCGCAATTTTTCAGCGCGAGTGCAAAACATTGTAATGCGTTTTGCACTCACGTGAGAAAAATCGCGCATGTTTGGTACCCAAACCCGAACTTCTTCACAAGTTCGGGCTTGGGATTGATGTTCTGAAGATTGTATTATTTCCCCTTATAACATGGTTATAAGGGAAAATAATAGCATTCTGAATACAGAATGCTTAGTATAATAGTGCTGGAGGGGTTAAAAAATAAAATAAAAAAAACAGTTAACTCACCTTATCCTCTTGATCGCGTAGTTCCCGGTCTCTTCTTTACAAGCTGTGGGCTAAATTACCTGTGGTGACGTCAGATTACATGCTCCAATCACATGGTCCATCACCGTGGTGATGGAGCATGTGATCTGACGTCATCAAAGGTCCTTTACCTGTATTTAATGCTCACCACAGGTCCTGCTCAACAAAGGATACAGAAGGAGATCCCGGGCTTCGCGATCAAGTGGACTAAGGTGAGTTAAATTATTATTTTTAACCCCTCCAGCGCTGTTTTACTATGCATTCTGTATTCAGAATGCTATTATTTTCCCTTATAACCATGTTATAAGGGAAAATAATAATGATCGGGTCTCCATCCCGATCGTCTCCTAGCAACCGTGCGTGAAAATCGCACCGCATCCGCACTTGCTTGCGGATGCTATGCGAATTTTAACGCACCCCATTCACTTCTATGGGGCCTGCGTGGCGTGAAAAATCGCACAAAATAGAACATGCTGCGATTTTCACTCAACGCACAAGTGATGCGTGAAAATCACCTTTCATGTGCACAGCCCCATAGAAATGAATGGGTCCGGATTCAGTGCGGGTGCAATATGTTCACCACACGCATCGCACCAGCACGGAAAACTCGCCCGTGTGAAAGGGGCCTTAAAGTAGTTTCCAATTTAATGTTGCCCTTTACCCTCATCGTTCAGCAATTAGACAGGTTATAAATGTACGATAAGGGTGGGTAATGCACTAAAATCCTCATAATAACGGAGGGGTCCCAAGTACCTATTCCCAGTTGGTAAGTGGTCTACAGTTGCACAGCTGCTGTGCGGAGATTCATGGAGTGTCAGAAACCACTCACAATTGGCTGCTCAGAACACAAGTGATGCTACCTCTCCGGCTGCCGTTTGGGCCACAACTACAGGCTACCCGACATCCCTCATGTGTGACATCATTCTTCTATATTTTTGGTACCTCTTTTCAGTAGCTCTGGACAGGACTGCAGGGCACACTCTACTTTTGCATTTTCAAAGTAGGTCCCCATGCTGTTTACCTCCTGCGGCTGAAGAGACTCTTCATTTCCCTGAAACAAAAATGCAATAAATTATATCATTTTTATTTTTAAAATTTTTATGACAAATGATGTAAAATATTTTTTCAGGGCGAAAATAAGAACAGTTCTTTCGGGTTGACCTCAAGAAAAAAAAAATAATAATAAAAATAAAATAATCTAAATGTAATATAGCCATGGCAGCAAACTAATGTCCACTGTGTTAGGCCGCAGGCACACAAACGTTGTTTGTTTCAGTGTACCGAAAACGGTTCCGTAAGCACGAAGTCTTAATCTGTTTAAATTGACGATAAGGGTGAAGCAGTAAGGGAATGAAAAGAAAAAGGAGTTAAAATGAGGAAGGGTGATATTTATCAAAACTAGTGCACAGCAAAATTGACTTGGCTGCCACCAGCAACCAATCAGATGGATCCTTTCATTTTCCAAAATTCCAGTTCTGAAAAATGAGAGGTGGAATGTGATTGGCTGCTATGGATAACTAAGGCTACTTTCACACTAGCGTTCGGGGGCTCCGCTTGTGAGTTCCGTTTGAAGGGGCTCACGAGCGGACCCGAACGCTTCCGTCCAGCCCTAATGCATTCTGAGTGGATGCGGATCCGCTCAGAATGCATCAGTCTGGCAGCGTTTGGCCTCCACTCCGCTCGTGCGGAGGCAAACGGATCCGTCCAGACTTACAATGTAAGTCAATGGGGACGGATCCGTTTGAAGATGCCACAATATGGCTCAATCTTCAAACGGATCCGTCCCCCACTGACTTTCAATGTAAAGTCTGGACGGATCCGTCTGAGGCTACTTTGACACTTAGAATTTTTTTTACAATATAATGCAGACGGATCCGTACTGAACGGAGCCACTGTCTGCATTATATGAGCGGATCCGCTCTGAACGCAAGTGTGAAAGTAGCCTAAGCCAGTTTCCCTTTGCATCAGTTTTGAGGAATCTCCCCCTATGTGTATATCTAGGTTTGCATGGAGTTTGTATGTTATCCCCGTGGGTTTCCTCCGGGTTCTTCCACACTCCAAAGACGTACTGATAGGGATCTTAGATTGTGAGCCCCATTGGGGACAGTGTGACGCTAATGTCTGTAAAGCGCTGCGGAATATAGTAGCGCTATATAAGTGCATAAAATTAAATATTAAATGTAAAATATTTTAAAAAACTAGGGATATTACAACATTAAATTACCGACGATGAAGTCTGGTTTTATCTCTTAGGTCTTCTTCACGTACATTTTTTTCCAGTATTTTTAAAATGCTTGTTATAAAAGCTTTGAACTGTAAGGGGGAGATTTACGACCTCCCCAAGCCTGGTTTTTGGAGTTGAAAAAGTCGCAAAACCGGGTGTTGCGACTTTTTAAACACCATTGCAACTAAATCTAGTCAAAACTGGTGTTTTTATGCTGCCCTTGCCATTTTCCAAAAAGGGGGCATGGTAGTTGGACCGACACATTTATCTTCATTTACGCTGGTGACGTAAACGACCACTGAAATCTATGCTAGCTACGAACTGGAGTAGATTTCAGTTTGGTGCATAGACTGCTGGAGAAGGTATTTAATTTATCGGTCTGTGCGTCGTGATAAATTAAATGCCTCCTATGAAGACTGGTATAGCACACGCCACAGGTCTTGTGTTGTTTGACCTGCGTTTTTATTTTATTACTGGTGTATTTTTTTAAGTTTTATACAGAAGCCAAATCGGCAAAATGGCAGAAAAAAAAACAAAAAAAAATACTTTATCCGGAGCCTGCTTTGTTTTAAGAAATGCACTTTAATATCTTGTCAAAGTGTTTTTGCACATGACCCCCCACATAAAAGCATGCACAGAAACGCCACAAAAAGTTGGCATTTTTTTGGTGTGTGAAGCCAGCCATACTGATCATTGGTTGGTGTATCAGGTCCAAGCTGAATGATTAGCTTTACCTGAAACTCGTTGACAAACTGCGCCATTACAAACTCGTGTCTCTCGCCGGCAGCAGGTTCGGACAGGAGATCCGGTAAATTTTTCTGCACTTGAACTTTCCTCCGATTGTTCATTCCATTCACATGAGCATCAAAGCCAACATTTCCGGGGAGCTGAAAGCGCTGGTCCTGGGGACCGAACGGTCCCATTACTTCATCAGGCCAAACTGTCCGGGGTACTGGAGAGAAAGACAAACCCAAGTAATTGCATCACTTCACAGACTTACAGCTCTGCAGATAACAGGTGATTCCCAGTGATCTAGGCATCGTCTGCCAGCCTGAATGATCCCTGCGCTGATCTTTTTGCCTCATGTAGACAACCACTTGTTAAAAGCGAGTTTGGCTTCTCTCACCCCCAGCATTCAGCTGTGATCGTCGGGAGATCCTCTTCTAGCACATATTTCTAGTTAGGCTACTTTCACACTAACGTTTTTCTTTTCCGGTGTTGAGTTCCGTCACAGAAGCTTAATACCGGAAAAGAACTGATCAGTTTTATCCTAATACATTCTGAATGGAGAGCGATCCGTCCAGGATGCATCAGTTCAGTCCCTCTTACGTTTTATAGCCGAAGAAAATACCGCGGCATGCTTCAGTTTTCTCTCCGGCCCAAAAACCTAAACACTTGCCGGAATGCCGGATACAGCATTAATTTCCATAAAAATGTATTAGTGCCGCATTGATGGATCCGTTCTTCCGGTCTGCACAGACCTTTAAATCTTAAAAAAAAGATATATACCGGATCCGTTTTTCCGGATGACACCAGAGAGACGGATCTGTTATTTCAACGCATTTGTGAGACTGATCCGCATCTGACAAATGCCATCCATTTGCGTCCAGTTTGCCGAAATCATCTGACGCAAGTGCGAAAGTACCCTAAGGCCTCATGCACATGGCCGTTGTTTTGGTACGCATCCGAGCCGCAGTTTTGGTGGCTCGGATGCGGACCCATTCACTTTAATGGGACCAGCAAAACATCCCGTGGTCCGCAAAAAAAATAAAACCTGCCTATTCTTGTCCGCGTTTTGCAGACAGTAGGCAGTTATATTAATGGCTGTCCGTGCTGTTCCGCAAATTGCGGAACGCACACGGACGCCATCAGTGTTTTGCGGATCCGCAGTTTGCAGACCACAAAACACACAACGGTCGTGTGCATGAGGCCTAAAGCATATAGACAGGGGTTGTGGTCTTGAGATCACCCTTTTCAGGGACCTTACGCACATATTTTCACTGGCCTTTTTATTTAGGGCACCTGCTTTTTATGCGTTTTTTTTTTGCCAGGGCTTTTTTTTTTCTTTTTTGCAAACACTGCATTTATCAGGACTATTACTCCACTATTGTGGTGTAAAAAAGTAGCAAATAATGGTGCACAGCATAATTGTCCCATAAATTGCAACTTCTTGAGCTTCTCTCCACTTTTCTCAAGTGAAAAGGGATCGGGCTTAGGGCTCATTAAGACAACCGTATCTGTTTTGCGGTCCGCAAAACACCGATCCTGGCCGTTTGAGTTTTGTGGAACGGCACAGCTAGCCCTATGACAGAAATGCCTATGCTAGTCTGCAAAAACTGACAAGAAAAGGACATGTTCTATCTTTTTTGCGGGGGGCGGAATGGAAGTATGGATGCGGACAGCGCACAGTGAAACGAACGGGGTCAGCATCTGTTCTGCAAAATTGCGGAATGGATGCAGATACTAATACACGGTCATCTGATTGCAGCTGCCTGCCGGATAGCTGGTGTAGATTTGAGTTTCACAGAGGTGCAAAGATGAGCCTCATTTGTTAGTAGGCATCTGCCGCTTAATAAATTAGGCGCACTGCACGCTGGTGCACAAGGGATCAAGAATGACGTATGGCAGTGTGCTTGCGGTTCTGGGTCAACTCAAGACAGCATGAAAATACTGACAGGTTCCTTTTCAGGTCCTAAACAGGTCAGACCAGGAGGGGTTAAGTCTCAAACTTTATCATATTTTATGTGCCAATCACATCTCAAGCTCCACTGGTTCCTATCCATCCACACGTAAAACCACATCTACAATTCAATGCAGCAAAACAAAACACCGTATAGGATCTCATCTAAAGCGCTGACAGATTTGAAATAGCCATTTACAGAATTCTGACGTCTGCTATGAATGGGAATAGAGAACATGACCTACAACACTTCTGACAACTTAGGCTACTTTCACACTAGCGTTCGGCTGTCCGCTTGTGAGTTCCGTTTGAAGGGGCTCACGAGCGGACCTGAACGCTTCCGTCCAGCCCTAATGCATTCTGAGTGGACGCGGATCCGCTCAGAATGCATCAGTCTGGCGGCGTTCAGCCTCCGCTCCGCTCAGCTCAGCAGGCGGACACCTGAACGCTGCTTGCAGCGTTCGGGTGTCCGCCTGGCCGTGCGGAGGCAAGCGGATCCGTCCAGACTTACAATGTAAGTCAATGGGGACGGATCCGTTTGAAGATGACACACTATGGCTCAATCTTCAAACGGATCCGTCCCCCATTGACTTTCAATGTAAAAGTAATTTTTTGACAATATATTAGGGCTGCAACGATTAATCGATGTAATCGATTATATTCGATAACTGGATTCGTTGTCGACGAATCCAGTTATCGAATAATCGCCGATTCGTTGCTATGCGGGCGGGCGGTCGCTGCATCTTTATTTGACCTTTTTACAATGACGCTCCTGTAACAGCCAGGCAGAGCGGACGGCGGCGTAACGTCACTCACTCACGTGACACGCCTGCTCCGCCTCCTTCATTCATGAGGTGGGCGGAGCAGGTGCGTCACGTGAGTGACGTTACGCCGCCGTCCGCTCTGCCTGGCTGTTACAGGAGCGTCATTGTAAAAAGGTAAAATAAAGATGCAGACGTGATTAGTCCGACTTATAAGCATCGGGGCCGGGGCTGTTATGGGGAGGGGGGAGGATCTGTCTATGGCACTGCTATGGGGAGGGGGGTCTGTGTATAGCACTGCTATGGGGAGGAGGGGGGGGGGGGTCTGTGTATGGCACTGCTATGGGAAGGGGGATCTGTGCACTGTTATGAGGAAAGGGATCTGTGCACTGTTATGTCCATAACTGCGCCGCCCACAGATCCCCCTCTCCATAACTGCGCCGCCCACAGATCCCCCTCTCCATAACTGCGCCGCCCACAGATCCCCCTCTCCATAACTGCGCCGCCCACAGATCCCCCTCTCCATAACTGCGCCGCCCACAGATCCCCCTCTCCATAACTGCGCCGCCCACAGATCCCCCTCTCCATAACTGCGCCGCCCACAGATCCCCCTCTCCATAACTGCGCCGCCCACAGATCCCCCTCTCCATAACTGCGCCGCCCACAGATCCCCCTCTCCATAACTGCGCCGCCCACAGATCCCCCTCTCCATAACTGCGCCGCCCACAGATCCCCCTCTCCATAACTGCGCCGCCCACAGATCCCCCTCTCCATAACTGCGCCGCCCACAGATCCCCCTCTCCATAACTGCGCCGCCCACAGATCCCCCTCTCCATAACTGCGCCGCCCACAGATCCCTCCATACTCCCCCCTCTCCATAACTGCGCCGCCCACAGATCCCCCTCTCCATAACTGCGCCGCCCACAGATCCCCCTCTCCATAACTGCGCCGCCCACAGATCCCCCTCTCCATAACTGCGCCGCCCACAGATCCCCCTCTCCATAACTGCGCCGCCCACAGATCCCCCTCTCCATAACTGCGCCGCCCACAGATCCCCCTCTCCATAACTGCGCCGCCCACAGATCCCCCTCTCCATAACTGCGCCGTCCACAGATCCCCCTCTCCATAACTGCGCCGTCCACAGATCCCCCTCTCCATAACTGCGCCGTCCACAGATCCCCCATAATAGTGTCGTCCACAGATCCCCCATAATAGTGTCGTCCACAGATCCCCCATAATAGTGTCGTCCACAGATCCCCCATAATAGTGTCGTCCACAGATCCCCCATAATAGTGTCGTCCACAGATCCCCCATAATAGTGTCGTCCACAGATCCCCCATAATAGTGTCGTCCACAGATCCCCCATAATAGTGTCGTCCACAGATCCCCCATAATAGTGTCGTCCACAGATCCCCCATAATAGTGTCGTCCACAGATCCCCCATAATAGTGTCGTCCACAGATCCTCCATAATAGTGTCGTCCACAGATCCCCCATAATAGTGTCGTCCACAGATCCTCCATAATAGTGTCGTCCACAGATCCCCCATAATAGTGTCGTCCACAGATCCTCCATAATAGTGTCGTCCACAGATCCCCCATAATAGTGTCGTCCACAATTTGTTTTAATATGGCCTTTGAACATATTTTTTCAAGTAAGATCATATAAACCTCTCTGTTTTGCCGATTAATCGATTAATCGTAGAAATTAATCGGCAACTAATCAATTATTCAAATAATCGTTAGCTGCAGCCCTAATGCAGACGGATCCGTTCTGAACGTTAGTGTGAAAGTAGCCTAAGCTGACATACTGTGCACTACACATGGTTCTATCTGTATAGAACACTGTATTGCCTTACATATGTCCGGCGGTGCAGCAGCGATGTAAGGTTCATCGGAGCCTGAGGATCCGGCAGCAGAAAAAGCTCGAGTTCCCCTCACCCGCCTTATGAGGGAGCAGAACCCTGGGAGGTAGGTGACAAGTCTGGCTCTGCTACAAAGGGCCTGGAAAACAGAAATAAGGAACTCATTATTTACAGTAGAAAAGGGTTTTTTTCTGCACTCATTCAGAAAGTTATAAGGGCGAACTCGCACACACTCATTACAGACATTTCAGTTCCTGAGGCTGAGCGTTTTACAGCACGTTCCTACGCGCTGTAAAACGCCCGACGCCCCAAGAAGTACATGAGCTTCTTTGGGGCGTCTTGTCGCGCGTTCCCGTACATAGACTTTCGGGCGACAATGGGCGTTCGCTTGTCTCTGTATGTGCGATTGCAAACGCCCGTACAATCGCGCATACAGAGCGCTCCATCGCGAACGCTCAGGTGTGAACCCAGCCCTAGAGTACGTTCACATCAGTGTTAGAAATCAGTCAGGCTGTATCTGCCATACATTGTCCATATTGCCTCCTTTGCTGGCTTGATTCACTTTTTCATGGGTTACGACCACCCTGCAATCCAGCAGCAGCGGTGGTTGTGCTTGCATGGTATAAGAACCAGTCTATGTGCAATCCCGGCCACCAGAGATGCCACGGGTTTTTTCCTACAGTGTGCAAGCACGACCACCGCCGCTGGAGCGGTCGTAACCCCTGGAAACCAGCAGTGTATAATGTGATGGAAAAATGAATCCATCCAGCAAAGGAGGCAATAATTGGATTTTTTGTACTCACCGTAAAATCCTTTTCTCGTAGTAGGCATTGGGGGACACAGCACCATGGGTATATGTCCAACTACCACTAGGAGGCACTAGACACAAAAAGTGTTGGCTCCTCCCAGGTGGGCTATACCCTCTCCACAGGCACGAGGCTATTCAGTTTGTACCAAAAGCAGTAGGAGAGAGAAGAAAAGCAAGGAACCAACAACTCCCGTACCGGGAAAGATCAAGAGACCAGCCCGGAGAAGCGGAAGAAAAAACATAGGGAGGGATCTGTGTCCCCCAATGCCTACTACGAGAAAAGGATTTTACGGTGAGTACAAAAAATCCAATTTTCTCGTGCATGGCATTGGGGGACACAGCACCATGGGACGTCCCAAAGCAGTCCCTGAGGGAGGGAAAAGAAGAGACGCGCCACCGGTTGGGCATACAGGTGCAGGAGAACCATGTGACCCAACGGGAAAAAACACGAGATGGGCAAGAGGTTCCATAACAAGGAAGAAACCTCAGAAGAAGCAGGGAAGACTGCCAGCACCCCAGGACAAATGACTGGAAGAAAATCCCAAATGCAAGAAGGTGGCAAAAGGAAACAGAGCGCAGCCAAGGGCTGGAGAAAAAATTAGGACAGCACCGCGTGGTGAAACTACCCAACGCTCTACATTGTTCCAGACCCAAAAAAACCTGTGGCCATCCCCTGAAAGGCCAGGGGAGAAAAGAAACAGGGAAGCACTGAAAACCAAACGAGTGGGGGAGCCATAGCAAGGCTCACATGTGAAGGGAGGGGACTCCCCTCACCGCAAGGCCAGGAAAGAAGCTAAGCGCCCCATGTAAAGGTGAAAACCCAAGGCTGCTAGAGGAAACCGCCAACCCTGGAGAAGGAGGGGGTTGTAGGTAAAAAACCAGGAAAAGAACGATAGCTCCTGCGTCCCCAAAAACAGGAGACGAGGCGCAAGCCTCCGAAAACAAGATATCACCGTGAAGCGTAAGACCAGAGGAAACACTGGGCATGTGAAGTAGCATGGAAAAAAGAAGCCAGATACAGGCCAGGCAACCTCGGCAGGACACACTGGACTGAGAGACATGGGAGTAGAAGGAGAGCACTCCAAAAAACCTAAAGAGGAAAGGTCCTACAACAGGAGGAGGTCCCTCCCGAAGGAGACCATACGGTGGAACTGCAAACCGCAGCACTAAACCACTCAATACCAGGTACTTGACGTGGGAGGCTGGAAAAAGAGACACAAATCCCAAGAGGACCTCAAATGAACAGGGACAGGGACTCCAGAAAGGAGTACCCAGTATGGGCTCACAAGGAACCAGAAGCTGAACCACCAGAAGACAACGCAAGCCAGAATATCCAGGAAAGGCGAAAAGAAACCACCATAGGGGAAGGGGCATAGGCCATGGACAACTAGCCGTACCAAGAATATTGACCAGCAAACCTTAAACATTGTCCCAGAGAGGGCAAGTACAGCAGCTCGGGATGTACCACAAAACGACAGACATCCATATGCATAAGGAATGCAGAAGTCGCCATGAAAAAACCGGGGTAGCCTACATAGAAATGTAGAAACCAGCTGCGACCGGCATACAGAAAACTTCCAGGGGGGAGAAAGCACCAGACAGGTGCAGACGACGGCAAGGTCCAAGAGGACTGCCCCTCCGCCATGTAGCACAACTAAGCAGAAAATACAAGGGAATACCGAAAACACCTGGACCCAAAAGGAACTACGGGGCCCTGTCCGATACCAGAGCAAGCAGCTGAAAATTCAGACAGGTGTGTGTGGCGCTCAGAGGTCCTGTCCTTGACCCATCAGGGAGGACGTCCAGCAATGATAAAAGCCGTGGACCCAGAAGGATTCCGTGTGGCGGACATCCAGCGATGACAGAAAACCGCAGCCGCGGCCGATGCCACCAGCTACGTGTCCAAACAAGGTAGAAGATCCAGTGGAGATCCTTGTACTTCACCAGGAATGGGCCGCTCAGCAATTAGGAAACAACGCGAGTACTCCCCTATAACATGGGGTAACGCGGAGCACAGCATACCGTAGTACCGTAAAGAGAAGGCAAGAGCAACTACAGCACGAAGGCCAACAACCACCTGGCCACGGAGTAGGGAGCGTGGTTGAATGAGGACCACCCGCCGGATCAGACAGATCAGTCATATACTGGAGCTACCAGAAGTAGCAGTAGACCGACAAGGTGGGGGTTGGGCTGGCCCACACCTGCCAGACATGGAAACCATGCACACGCTGAACGAAGGGGGCCTGGTGCAGACAGTGCCTTGAGAGGTAGAAGGAGACCAATGAGCGCGACAGTAAAGGAGTGGCAGATGTATGGAAGAACCAAATGGATGGAACCAACATCCGCAGCACAGATTAGAACCCGTGGGCAGAAAACACCCAGTGATACAGAAACTGTCTGAGCTACAGACCGCACCACAGGGCCCAGCGCTTGGGGTACTACAAACACACGCCTAAAATATGGGCAAAGTGGCTGCATGTTGCCAACTAAGGAGAGTGGAAACATAGCCACAGCATCTGGGAATGAGACAGCATACGGAGGGTACAGGTACACAACCTGTAAGGTAGAAATATGGCTGTGTTAGAGGAACTACATTTAAGATCGAAGCAATGTGGCCGCATGGTGCACCCTAGACCCAGAGAGGTGCAACAGCAACCGCGTTAACAATGGAACCCAGTAGGGCCGCACGGTACCACAAAGAACAAGACAGGTGCACACCACAATCAGGTAGGTGCAATGGCAACAGAAACAGGGCCGCATAGCACACCCTAGAAGCCAGACAGGTTGAACGGCTGCAGCATCGGAGACGGTTCAGGGACTCTACCCATGAAGGGAGTAAGATGGCCGTTTGGTGCACACTATGATGAGGTAGGTGCAATGGCCACGGCAATAGGAGGAGGCCTCAATATCTCGTCCTGTAAGGAGAGAAAATGCCACATGGAACACCATAAAGCCGGACAGGAGGAACGGCTACCGCATCCGGAGATGGCTCAGGTACTCCACCTGTTAAGGGATCAAGGCGGCAGGGAACAGACAGGTAACTGAACCGGACAGGGGCAATTCTACGGCAATTGAAAGTGGCCTCTATATTCCGCCCGTAGGGAGAAATGTTGCCGCATGGAACACAACAGAGCCCGCCAGAGGTATCGGCTACAACACCGGTGATGGCGTAGGTACTCTACCTGTGAAGGAAGCAAATTGGCTGGGAACAGACAGGCGCAATTGCAGCGGCAATTAAAGGCAGCCTGTATATCTCGCCAGGAAGGGAGAAATAGTGTCGCATGGAACACCATAGCGCCAAGCCAGGGGAATCGGCTACAGCATCAGGAGATGGTGTAGGTACTCCACCTATGACAGGAGCAAAGTGGCTGGGAACAGACAGGTGCAATTGCAACGGCAATTGAAGCGACCTGTATATCTCACCCGGAAGGGAGAAATAGTGCTGTATGGAACACCATAGAGCCAGCCAGGAGTAATGGCTCCTGTAGGTACACTACCTAAGAAAAGGGGCAAGGCGGCTGTACAATTGCTCTGAACTCACCAACCTACAGGAGGCGATAGCCGAGCTAACCGCTTGCCCAGAACAGGAACTCCCTGTAATGAGGTAGAGTGGCGAACACCAACACCAGGATGGGAACCCCACGGAAACACTCTCAAATGTGTAGAGGATAACCCCTGGTATAGGGGAACCAGGAAGGCTTGTCAGGGACAGCCTATGGCAGTGGTGCAGGAACCCCCCTGTTAAGGAGAAGGCGTACGTATCAGACACCGGGTAGGTGA
This sequence comes from Bufo gargarizans, assembly GCF_014858855.1. Taxonomy (NCBI): domain Eukaryota; kingdom Metazoa; phylum Chordata; class Amphibia; order Anura; family Bufonidae; genus Bufo; species Bufo gargarizans. Next base: position 3,476,999 of record NC_058087.1, on the reverse strand, counting down.
CTCAGTATGCTAAACACGGGGACGGCTGCCTTACCTGTGCGGTTGAATACCTGTGCGGTCAGGGGAGCACCATCCGAAAATCCACTAGAGGGGATACCAACCCTGTTTAGGTAGGAGAGGTTCCTCCGTGCACGTAGTCTTGACCTCCCAGAGGGCTTCTATATGGAGGAAGACCGCCTGATGCTCTGTTCCGAGGGAATCGGTGCAGAGGTGTCCCCAGAGGCAACGGATGGGGTGACAGGAAGGATTCGTCACCAGCCTCAGGCCTGTCCTGGGGGGGATCCGAGGATGCCGAGGAGGGGTGGGACCCCGTTGAGACCACCCGAGGGTGTACTGTGAGCTACCCCTCGCCGAACCCGGGTGCAGGTACCCCTAACTGAGCATGCCCCATCTGCAGGGAGGACCCTGGGAGGGCAGAGGTGGCCGCAATTTGGGTTGGTAGCGTTCCAGCGACACTGCCAGGGAGAGTCGCACGGAGGGACCCATTCATGGGGAACCTACACAAAAAGATTGTTCAGGGAAAACAATGGGATCTGGGAAGAGGTACTGCACACCAGCAGGGACAGGATGACCACATGGCAGCCATTGTAGACAGCGGACGCACGTGAAAACACGTGGCGACCGAGGAGCTGTTGGGAGAAGAGATGCTCAAAAAGCAGCCAGCAGAGGCTGTCTATCCTGACCCGGACGCAGTGTTCCCCCAAAGAGGTGCAGCAGCAGCTGTTCCCCAAAAAAGAGGTGGTCAGTAGGGCTGCAGGGGACATGAAGCAATCGAGGGGTTAACCACCCCCTCCAACAGAAAAAACATGTTAGCCCAGGAAAGGGTGAGGAGATAGCTCCTCCCGAGGGCCGGGCGGGGCTCAGAAAAGCCCGGGAAGCAAGGGGGAGGGGCCGGGAAGATTGCGGCCTAGCAGGCCCAAAAGCCGGGGCCTCGATTTATGAGGTGGCCGGGAATGGAGCAAGGGGGGCGGGGCGAACCGCGGCCGACAGAGGGCCCACCGAACCATAAAAATAGGTGAGTAGGGTAGGGGGGGAGAAGCGACACCTGGGGATAGGCAGATCAGGGCAAACAGAGCACCTGGGAGCCGGGGACAGGCCATAGAAGATGAGGCCTAGTCCCGGCAGAAGCCGGGGACTAAAGTAGCGGGGAAGCCAGGGAGAGACTGTGGCCAGGGAGGAGAGAAAAGACCAACCGAGGGGGAAAAGAAGGGAGGAAAAAAATGAATATAACCCCCCCAGGAGGGGGAGGGGGTTGGCTAGGAGGAACGAAGAGGCTCCCCAGGACCCCCAGCTAAGGTGGATCCCATCCCCCTGGCCACAGAAGGGAACCTAACCCTGGGGCAGGGACACAGGGACAGGGGAGTATACTCACCATCCGATATACTCACCATCCGATGTCTTCGGGCGCAGCACGGTCACCCCTTCGGCAGACTCAACACGGGAACCGTGGGAATGCCGGCAAGCCACTGCGGATGCAGTCCGTGGGGACTGGGTGACCGGCGATGGTACCGAAGTACGCGCCCGCAGGGGGGGCAACTAAAGTGGAACACGATGGAGCCCCAGCCTGCAGCAGGTATAACGGTGGAAAAAAAAAAAAACGACCTGCGGAAGAGAGAAAAAAAGAATAAAAATAAACAGCAGAACCTGCAAAAAAGCAGGACAGGTCTGCCTCCTACGGACACTAGACTAAAACTGAATAGCCTCGTGCCTGTGGAGAGGGTATAGCCCACCTGGGAGGAGCCAACACTTTTTGTGTCTAGTGCCTCCTAGTGGTAGTTGGACATATACCCATGGTGCTGTGTCCCCCAATGCCATGCACGAGAAATGGAGAATCACAATACATTAGTAAGTGCCTTGTACTCACTTTCTCTACATGATAAATGCCATTTACTGAAGAGAGAAAATCCGTATCAGAAATACCAGTGATCGATACCAGCGCTACGCTGACACTAGTGGCAAGACACTGTGTTCACGTCTCCATCGGGCTCTGCATTTTCCATAGGGGATCAATGGCTGTAGACGTCCACAAGCCTCCACTAGCTTCCAGTATAGAGCAATATCTCCCTCTGATATAATGGGAAACCTGTGGTTCCTGCACGGTATATTTGCTTACTAATTCAAATTTTACGAAAACAACACTTACGGCCTTTTTTATGAAAAATTCCTAGTATGTTATGGGGGTTATTAAGGCCACTGTGACAGTTTTCTGTGCAATCTGTCAAATCCTCAACATTTTACAGTACACGCAAAGCAGATGAAATTAAAAAATAAAATAAATAAATACATTCTGCAGAGTAAATTGACCTGCAAGGTAGATTTTAAAGGGGTTGTGCACCTTTGTGGGGAGGGGGGCAGACCACCCTACTTAGGCAGACCTGTGAAGGGAAGCATACTCATCTGCTTCCCGGCGCTGGCTCCCAGAATGTAAACTTCGATGCGGCTGCAGCCAGTAAACTTTGATGCTCCCCATTTGACATGATGCAAGGGGAGTAGATCAACGATGCGGCCAGCGATTGGCTGTAGCTGCGTCAAAACGGAGGTTCTGGAGCGCAGCGGAGCAGCCAGCGACAGATGGAGCAGAGAGCCAGCACCAGGAAAAAGTATGTGTCCCTTCACAGGTCTGACAAAGGCCCCCACCATCACCACCACCAAAGGTGCACCACCCCTTTAAAGGATCAGCATGTCATGCATTGCAAAGGGTGAAATCTGCAGCATAGTCTAAGGTGAAATCCACAGCAGAAAACCGCTCTGTGTGGCTGCACCCTAATGGTGCATATCAGAAAGTCCTCTGTTTTCTTCCTATTTCTCAGCTTTCGTGAATTTAGGGCAACCTGTAAGTGGACTTCGAGCTGTTGTGTAACTAGAACACCCAACAATTACCCACAGTTCACTGTCTGGGAGTTGTAGTCGCACAACAGACAGAGAGCCACGGGATGCAGACTACTACCCAGACGCCACCGCCTGTGCAGCCTCCCGGCAAATAACGAGGGTGGGTTCCAGTGATAATCGGTTACTCACAGTAGCCATTCTATTAGGGACTTCCTTAATATTTTCCTTTACCTAAAAGAGAAAAAAATAAAATATAGCATAAGAAAGTGACGGCATCACAGATCTGCCATGTGTGAATACACCCTAATGGTTAATACCATATGGATCAACAGTTTAGGTCCAACACCAGATGCTGAGATCTGCACTAATGACTGAAGGCAGCCTGCTAGAAGAAGAACCCCCAAAAAATTAACTGCAGGAAATATTCAAAAATGTAAAAAAATAAAATAAAAATTACTCACCTGTTATATCCCCCGCAGCTCCAGCACTGATGCTCTGATGGCCCCTGGTGGCGTTACTGCCTGAGGCTGCACTACTGATATCAGGCGACACTGATGTCCCCACATAGATACAAAAATAATCTGCGGCGTATACATGTGAACATACCCTAACAGTGTAGACCTGAACATAGCCTTAATAGGGTTCCTTCTGCAGCATTTGCTTAGTGTTCTGCAACCACCACACAGTTTAATAGAACACTCTGAAATTTCTGCAAATATGCTGCGTGTGAACACACCCCAAGGCCTCGTTCACACTTCAGTGTTTGGTCAGTGATTTCCATCAGTGATTTGTGAGCCAAAACCAGAAGTGGAGCCTCCACACACATGAGGTAGAAGGGAAAGATCTGCTCCTGTTCTGTGTTTAGAGTTGCACCTGGTTTTGGCTCACAAATCACTGATGGAAATCACTGACCAAACACTGAAGTGTGAACGAGGCCTAAGGCCTCATTCACAAGTCTGTGACACGACAGGGTTTAACCTGTGAAGGTTCTGCTGTTGGTCCGTGTGTTATCCATTTGCTTTATGCACTGCTGGGCTGAAAAGCAGATCTCCAGAGCTTCTCCTGCCAAGTGTCAGGGGTTTTTCACTACACCACAGACTTCAATAGGCACGTGTGGAGAACGTGGATCCGTGAGTCACTGACGTGTGAACATGGCCTAACTCTGCACACAGCTCCATTCCTCCCGTCTTCCTTCTTCTGTATCATGGAATGTGGTTGTGCCCGTCTGCGTTGGCATTTTGGAGAGGTGGCGCTGTATACTGGTCGTATATGGAGAGGACCCCTGCAGTTTGCCCCCTCTGCCATTACTGTTTCACTCTCTGATTCAAGGCAATCCCATAGAAGCACGAGTAACGGCACTGATACACATAACCTTCATCGTTACTAAGAGCTGTCGTCTAAGCCGTCTTGGGTCATTTCCTAATGAATGACCTCACTCAATCAAAATACTATATGTACTGTATTTTCGCTCTATAAGACGCCCCCCAAAAGTGGGGAACAGCAGTGCGTGGATCTTATAAAGAGAATACAAATGAGCGTTTCCATTATAGAAGTGCTCATTACTCCACAGGAGGTGCTGGGAGCGGCGAGTGTAGCGCTGCTATTACTCACTGCTCCCCAGGCGCCGTGCTGTGTCCTGACAGCGTATAGCATCAGGCCGTAGTGCACACTATGACCTGATGCTGTGCGGCGTCAGGTCACAGTGCAGCGCTGTAAAAGAGTGCAATGGATCTGCCAAGTGGCCACGCCGTCCGGAGAAGGAGGAAAGTTATTTTATTAAATTTTCTTTCTGTCATCTGATGTCTGATAAGTTTTGGGGTCTGATGAAAAATATTTTTTCCTATTTTCCTCCATGATGCGTCTTATAAAGCAAAAAATATGGTATATTGATTAAGTCAAAATGGAGGGGAGAAAACATTAAAGGGGTTGTCTCATCATGGACAATGGGGGCATATCGCTTGGATATGCCCCCATTGTCTTATAGGTGCGGGTCCCACCTCTGGGACCTGCACCTATATCGAGAACAGAGCCCCGCAAGGTGGTGGCTGGAGGACTCCGGTCTGGCCACCACCGAGCCGGCTCCCCATAGCAGTGAATAGGAGCGCACCGCGCATGCGCTGCCCCCGCTCCCATTCATTTCTATGGGGCCGGCTATTGAGAGACCACCCTGGGCACTTGAGAGGGCTCAGAACATAATCTTATAAGTTCATTTTCGGCAAAAAGAAAAGTCCGTTTTCTACAACAAAGGTACCGTTTTTATGTTCTGGGTGGATCACATAACCCTATTTTAACGGTCTAACATGCTAAAATGTGGTGACAGACTCCCTTTAAAGGGAACCTGTCACCAGGATTTTGTGTATAGGGTTGAGGACATGGGTTGCTAGATGGCCGCTAGCACATCCGCAATACCCAGTCCCCATAGCTCTGTGTGCTTTTATTGTGTAAAAAACATGATTTGATACATATCCAAATTAACCTGAGAGGAGTCCTGTCCCTGAGATGAGTGAACGCACAGGACTCATCTCAGGTTAATTTGCATATGTATCAAATCGTGTTTTTTTACACAATAAAAGCACACAGAGCTATGGGGACTGGGTATTGCGGATGTGCTAGCGGCCATCTAGCAACCCATGTCCTCAGCTCTATACACAAAATCCCGCTGATATTGGGGTGACAGTGGAAATATTATATTAGAAAAGTTTTTCTTTTTTTTTTTTTACATTTCCAAGGGTATTTTTGCAATTCATATTCCGCAGAGGATGTGTTACGCAATCTCACATACGGGAAATTAACTTTCATCCATTTTAAATGTTTCAAATCTACCGCTGACCGTTCCCCGGTCGCCTCTGCCACTGACTGGCTCCCAAAGACACACGTCGAGGCCACTTAGCAGCAAAACACACTGAGAAATTTTAAGGGTGATTATAATGTTTAATGATTTTAATAGAAACAATCCCTTTAATGGGTGTAATATAAAGAGGCCGCGCCCACACCTTATATAACATCATATGGCAGACTTATAAACACAGGCCTGTGCGCACTCTGTCCCATTAACAGGAAGCATTCATGTCACGTGTGGCCCCTGAGCTCACGTACCTGTCCGCCTCTCAGGGCCACTCTGGGTAGCAGGTCGCCCACCAGCCGTGTCCTCTGCTGTGCCAAGCTCCGTCCGCCACGCTCGTCCTCTGATTGGTTAGGATCATCCCGCCCCTCTGTGAATCCTAACCTCTCCGACGATTGGCTGAAAACACGGAAGCCCTCACTGTATCGGGATTTGATTGGATGTTAGTTTGGACTGACACCTCTCTAAACCAATAAGCGCTCGGAGCACAACCCATGCGACAATGTCCATAGCGATGACAACGCTTGCCAGTACTAAACATGGCGGCCGGCTCACAATAAGAAATTCTATAGGACGGCAGCTTTATTGTGCGGTAGCGCATGTGATATTTGAAGCCGTTTTTAACTATGAAATTAAAGAATAGCTTCTTCTGTTTGACCTTATGCACTGGAAACAAAATGGAAGAAAGGGCAAGTGCTAATGAGGCTGAAAGAACTGCAGCAAAACTTCTATAAAGACCAATGTGATTTTTTTTTTCTTTATAGAAGTTTATGGTTTGATAAATGGAAAAAGCGTGAGGGGATTAGTCCTTATGGCGGACACAGGCGTAATTTAAGCAGGGGGTGTGGTGACTTACTGGTTGATTACTGGTTACAGTCTCACGCGGGGCATTGAGTGTATGGTTACAGCAGTCTCTTACAGAGGTCACAATGTAAGGGTATGTTCACACAGGAAGAATGCTTGTGACAAAATCTGATAATTATTTTGCCTGAGAAACCCGCGGGTGTACACCCTGATTCGCCCCACACAACAGGGCTGATAAGTGTGTGGCCGCCCGCTGTGTAAACCGGGGTGAGATAGCGCAGAACGCTTCTTTTCTCAGCCTCACCGCCTCCCTTTGAATTTTTTTTTTTTAGCCGTTTCTACAGACTGGTTCAGATTAAGGCTAGGGCTACGCAGCGACGTGTGTCGTGCAACAGAAAAAGAGTACGGCTACATATCGCGTGACATTTTTTGTAATGGCAGTAAATGGTGTCGCAATGTGACCTACTGCGATGTGACAGTCACAAGAAAACGGAGGGATGGATTTTTTGTGGCTGTCATGTTCAGGGGCGGACTGGCCATAGACCCTACAGGGAAATTTCCCAGTGGGCTGATGCCCAAGGGCCGCCCCAGTCCTCCTTACGGCCGCCAGCCTGCTACATAACGGTTCGATGCTGTCAGTATTAATTAATGCTAGCAGCATCAGGCACTTATGCACCTGGCCAGTGGCCGCGGGTGCCCTCCTGAATTCAACTGTACCCCTGTCCTCAGTATGGTGATAGGGCAGTATCTGGTATCTGGTTCCGCTGGGGCGGTACTACAGTATTGATGGCCCCGCCTACATGTGCTGCCCCACCTCACAACATGGGCCCACTAGTAGCTCCCAGTCCACCCCTGGTCACGTCGCAGTTGCAGCATGTCACATTGCGACACTATTGAATGTCATTACAAGAAATGTTGCACGACACAAGTCTCCGTACCCTAAAAAGCGCTGTGTACACTAGCCCTTAGGGTATGCTCAGCTGCTATAACTGCACATTGGAAAAATCCACAGAATCCATGGAAGAAATACTATATGGAACCTGGACCTCAGATTTCTGCTGCAGTTTTGCAGTCTGCATTCAATAGGGGGGTCATTCATCCAAGGGTGCTCCTTGATAGCCCCTGCGCTACCCGAGGGAGCGCTTTATTCATGATGAGGTGCAGGCTTTGTAATAAATTAGATGCACCTCCAGTAGTCCGTGTGTCTACCTGAGCACATGGGCAATTCATTGGCGAAAAAGGGGTCTTGTGACTAAAGACAGCCGGCCGGCGCATGCGCGTTATGAAAAGCTGTTCCACTGCCCATAATGGGCAGAGCAGTGCGCAGGTGCAGGCCAGTTCCCAGCCCGCCGTCCTCTGGTGCCACTCGTGACGTCCGCCGGCTGGAGGTGTGTTTTTCTGGGCACATCGCCCAGTAACGCCGCCCCTGGGCACCTTCAGAAGATCATTTGCATAAGTTTACAAAGTGTTTTTTTTCATGATCTGGACGAGGGACACAGAAGAGAAAGGTACGATTGTAATGAGGGTCAAAGAGTCTATAACCTGATCTGAGCGGTCCTAAAACGCTCAGATCAGGTGAAAGACTCCCTTTAAAGGGCTTCTGCCCCCCCCCCCCCCCATTGTGCAATTTTCATTAGCCGACATTAGCTATTTGCTAATGTCAGCTGAGTGCAATCATACAAGTCCTACCTTTGTCTGTGGCTTATTTCTTGTAAAAATCATACTTTTATCATATGCAAATTTCTTCACTACCTGCAAGCTGGGCGTGTACTTGCTGGTAGCCGCCGCATCTGCCGCTTCTAGACACGCCCCATCTCCTCTTGATAGACAGGGCCAGCGAGCGCTCTCCTCCTCCCGCTGGCCCCGTCTGCTGCTGAATTTCCGCGCATGCGCTATAACATTTCATGTGCAGACAGGGCCAGCGGGAGGAGGAGAGCGCTCGCTGGCCCTGTCTATCAAGTGGAGGGAGGGGGCGAGTTTATAGTCCGAGGATGCAGCGGCTACCAGCAAGTAATCGCCCAACTTGCTGGTAGTGAAGTAATAAGCATATTATAAAAGTACGATTTTTGAAGAAATTACAGCACAGAGAGAGGTAAGAGTAATATATATATGGACTCAACTGACATTAGCAAATAGCTAATGTCCGATACTGAAAATTGCTAAATGGGGGGTGACAGAAGCCCTTTAAGGCCCTGTGCTGCGTACAGTAAATTGCTGTCCGCAATGCACGGGCACTGACCGTGGGGCAGCTGCATGCGGATCCTGGACTCATTCACTTGAATGGGGTCCGCGATCCGCATCCTACAGTCCGCACCGCAAAAAAGTAGTGCATGCACTACTTTTTAGCGGTGCTTCCATAGTGCTTCCGATCCGTGCCTCCGCGCCGCGTCTCCTGGATTGCAGACCCTGCGATCTGTGATGCGGGATGCACACAGCCGGTGCCCGTGTATTGCGGACCCACTGTATACGGGTTGCAATACGGCCCGGCAACGGCCGTGTGCATGAGCCCTTAATCAGTGTCCACAGTGGTGCTCCAATGAAGCCTCCTCAGGCTCCTGGGAAGTTTCACTGCAGAGTTTCATCCTATGTATTGCAAAAGGCCATGGTCACTAGTGATGAGCGGGAGGTGCCATATTCGATTTCGCGATATTTCGCGAATATTCGAATGAATATTCGTGTTATATTCGTCGAAATCGAATATTCGTAATTATTCCAATTATCGCGAATAATATACGAATAAAATTTTTCGCGTATTGCGATTATTTATCTTTGATAGTATAAGGCAACGTTCCTATGCTAATTGACAATGGCTAGGCTAATATGTGTATTTTACGAAATTTCGTAATATTGCTCTAACTTCGTCTTATCGAAATTTCGTAATATTGCTCTAACTTCGTCTTTTAGAATATTCGTAATATTCTAATAGACGAAGTTAGAGCAATATTAAGAACATTTGCAAAAGCCGAAATTGCGATGCGAGTAATATAATACGAAATAATCGCATGAAGATTTCAATTTAGCATTGCTTTATTCCATATTCTAGCCTAGTATGGAATATAGCAGTGCTAAGTTGAAATCTTCATGCGATTATTTCGTATTATATTATTCGCATCGCAATTTCGACTTTTTCAAATGTTCTTATTATTGCTCTAACTTCGTCTTTTAGAATATTCGTAATATTCTGAAAGACGAAGTTAAAGCAATATTACGAATATTCTAAAAGACGAAGTTAGAGCAATATTACGAAATTTCGTAAAATACACATATAGATTGTAATTTAGCTTATATACTGCTATAATCCCTTTTTTTTCCTCTAAGTTTTTTTTTGCCTCTTCTGAACTTAAGTTTTGTAAAATATGTACACTATTAAAAAATATTACTATAGCAGTATATTAGCTTAAATACAATCTATGTGTATTTTACGAAATTTCGTAATATTGCTCTAACTTCGTCTTTTCGAAATTTCGTAATATTGCTTTAACTTCGTCTTTCAGAATATTACGAAATTTCGAAAAGACGAAGTTAGAGCAATAATAAGAACATTTGAAAAAGTCGAAATTGCGATGCGAATAATATAATACGAAATAATCGCATGAAGATTTCAACTTAGCACTGCTATATTCCATATTCTAGCCTAGTATGGAATGTAGCAGTGCTAAGTTGAAATCTTCATGCGATTATTTCGTATTATATTACTCGCATCGCAATTTCGGCTTTTGCGAAATTTCGTAAAATACACATATAGATTAGATTGTAATTTAGCTAATATTGAATATAGCAGTAAGTTGAAAACGCCACTGACTGGAGCAGCCAGGAAGCCAGGAATCCAAAGGACAGGTAAGAACAACTTTAGGGAAGTGGGAAAGGAAAAAATTATAATAATAAAAAAATAAAAATAAAAGACGAATATTCGAATTCGCGAATATATAGAACGATATTCTAAATATTCGCGAAATCTCGAAATTGCGATATTCGAGAAAAAAATTCGCGATTCGAATATTCGCGCTCAACACTAATGGTCACAAGGAGCATTTTCCATGTGGATTTTAGCATGTTTTCTGCATCAAAATCCAATCTCTATGGATTTAAAAATCTTCATTTTGCATCAAAAATGTGGATCAGATGCAGACCCAAAATACCGTCAAAGCCTTATTGCAGTGCATTTGATCTTTTCCCGGCATCTTGCCCATTGAGTTACATGAAGCATGTACACCTGGCGACCTGGGGCGTAGTTATAGGAGGTGCTGAGGTCGCTCCAGGACAGTGGTGTCTGAGGGGCCCCAAATGCCTCTCTGTCACATAAGAAGTCACCAGTATCCTATTGTTGGGGACTGTTACCGATCCTGCATCGGAGCCCAGAATCTTTATAGTGTTATGTCTTTATGCAGATAATGTGGACATGTCTGTGATGTGTATCGTACAATTCTTCTACTTTTGACTGAGGTCCCCTTTGCCCTTCACTCTGGGGCAAATGCCTGAACTGTCAGTCATTGCAGTAATATAGACGGTGCAATGTCAACAACCATGCAAAAATATGAGATTTATAAAATTGCAAAAATGAGTGTGCAGCGCATTTCGACATTTATGGCATTTATGTTACATTATTACCCCGCTGGCTTTAATTTGAATAAACGAGTCATAGTGCAGTTCTGGCCCAAATATTTCTGAATTTGCAAAACAAACAGTTTTCCAAAACCAGCACTAGGTGGCAGCGCAGTCCTTATCTATTGTGCACAGCTGTGTTACGTGGTGACTGTAACCTTCATGCAGTACCACTAGCAGGAGGATGGGGGAGCTGTGCTCAGAATGGAGATGTGTACAGCACACACCAGGCCAAGGTAAACATACCAAGCAAATAGACTGCATAAGGGGGTCATGGACAGTGTTTATAATTGTGTAACCATGGAGACAGGAAAAATACCAATGAGCACAATGTGTGGGATCCCAAGAGTAAGAGGCTGGTATGTGGTGCCCCAGAAGGATGGTGCTGCGCCCCCTGAGGCCCTAGAACCTGATGAGAACTAGAAGCTTTTCGGCCTCCAAAGGGATGTGACGTTATGTTACCAGTCTGAACAGCGTCTTTACAGTGTAACATACCGCACAGTACAGTAGTATATCTTACATCATTGTGCAAGTAGTAAGACATTGCCTTCTTATATGTAACACAGACGCTGATGAAACCCGTCCAGCTGTAGGGCCCCCCTGAACTCCCGCTACCATAACAGATCAGCAAGTGTGGACCCACTGTGCCAACTTACTGGTTAGGCTTTGGGCTAAACCCTAAGGACGTTATTCTGACGCTCTCCCCGGTATGCACCCTTTAACCGCTGTACAGGGATCTGATCTTCGCTGCTGGGAAGCAACCAGACCACAACCTCCTGGGATAGTCCCGATGTAGTTGGCAGCAGACACATTGGGTTTGGGGACCCTGGTGGAAGCACCAGAAGCTCAGGATACAGAAAACACACCACTGATGACTGCAGGTATAGTCTGAACTGTCACTAAGGCACCTTAAATACCTAGGGACCCCCAGCCATTGGCTTGGGAAAGATTTGGAAGTGCGTCCCCCTAGGGCAGGCATGTCCAAACTGCGGCCCTCCAGCTGTAGACAGCTGAGCTAACAGCCACAGTCTAGAGACAGCACTCCGTGCACTATATTGTGGTATTATTGGGCTCTAGATGTTATTGTTAGCAATAATATTTGCGCTCTGTAGGACAGAAATATTTAGTTTATGGTGGTATTATTTCAGTGCTGGCTGTTGGTATATAAAGGGTTTCAGTATGACAGTATAATTTGGTATCTGTATGATGGTATTATTTCTTTACAGTGTGGCGGTATTATTTCAGGACTGTGTGACAGTAGTAGTTGGTCTCTATATGGCAGTATTATGTGGCCTCCAATTAGTTCAGTATGTGTGTCAGTATAAGGCCTCATGCACACGACCGTGCCGTATTTTGCGGTCCGCAAACCGCGGATCCGCAAAAAACGGAAGCTTCCCATGTGCCTTCCACAATTTGCGGAACGGAACAGGTGGCCCATTGTAGAAACGCCTATTCTTGTCCGCATCTTTTGCAGGCCCCATTGAAGTGAATGGGTCCGCATCCGAGCCCCCAAAACGGCAGCTCGGATGCGGACCCAAACAACGGCCGTGTGCATGAGGCCTTACTTGGTCTCTATATGTTTGTATTATTTGATCTCTGTATGGCAGTATTTGGTCTCTGGCAGTATTATTTCAGTACTGTGCAGCGGTATTAATTGGTCTCTGTATGGTTGTATTTTATTTGATCTCTGTAAGGCAGTATTCTTTGATCTCTGGCGGTATTATTTCAGTACTGTGCGGTGGTATTACCTGGTCTTTGTATGGTGGTATTATTTCAGTACTGTGTGGCGGTATTATTTGATCTCTGTATGGTTGTATTTTATTTGATCTCTGTAAGGCAGTATTCTTTGGTCTCTGGTAGTATTATTTCAGTACTGTGCGGTGGTATTACCTGGTCTTTTTATGGCGGTATTATTTCAGTACTGTGTGGCGGTATTATTTGTTCTCTGTATGGTACCTACGATCATATTTTGCTCTGAGACACATGGATAGATTTCCGTTGTTGGCCAGTTAGCAGTATAAAATCATTTTCCGTTTTGACTGGATACCGAAACTCACATCAACCCACCAAACCCAGGCACCCCAGTTTCCAGAATCAGAAGATGGAGTGACGTGGATCATGGGCTCTGCTACATGTGGCGTGCCGTCACTGCACCTACTGGAGTTTCGCTCATAGTAGTGCTGATTTGTCGGCACCAGCCCATACGTAAGCCACTCGGTCTCCTATTTATTCACTCGATTAGGCCTCATGCACACGAACGTTGTTTGTTTCCGTGTCCGTTCCATATTTTTGCGGATAGGATGCGGACCCATTCATTTCAATGGGTCCGCAAAAAATGCAGACAGCAACCTGTGTGCTGTCCGCATCAGTATGTACGTTCCATAGCCCCGCAAAAAAGATAGAACATGTCCTATTCTTGTCCGTTTTAGGCATTGTTACAATGGATCCACCCATATAAACGGATGGCATCATTTTTTTTTTGCGGATTCGCAATTTGTAGACCGCAAAACACATACGGTTGTGTGCCTGTAGCCTAAATAACACTAGTTCAGCCCATTAAGCCTCCATATGTCATTACAGCCGGTGGCTGCTAGGGGGCACTCTTGTGCTATCGGTGGAGTCCTAACACAACACAAAGCTGTGAACGGATGGATGTCAAGCATATTGTATTTCCGCTTACTATAATATTATGTATAGTGCTAGGGATGCCCTCTGGCTCATTCCTGCAATACTAGCGCACGCTGGGGCCTAACAAAGACAAATGTGTGCAACTTAACCCAATGGTGGAAATGATTGGAAAGCACATATTTTTATGTTCTAGTTTTCGTATACAAAGAGCCAGTGGCGGCCGCCTCATTCCCTGTGCAATATTTATAAAAACTGTCTCCAAATGCACTGAAATCCTAGACAATGCATGTGACATAGCACTACAACCCCCATTATGCAAGACCCACATAGGGCGAGTGAGTACTCACATCATGCAACCTGACAATTGTACTCATTTCCTCTTTAGGCTTCGTTCACACTTTGGTCAGTTATTTCTATCAGTTAGGGCTCATGCACACAAACATATTTTCTTTCCGTGTCCAGTCCTTTTTTTTTTTGCGGACCGTATGCCGAACCATTCACTTCAATGGGTCCGCAAAAAAGAAATAGGAAATCGGAAGTTACTCCGTGTGCATTCCGTTTCCGTATGTCCATATTTCCGTTCCGCAAAAAAATAGAACGTGTCCTATTACTGTCCACATTATGGACAAGGATAGGACTGTTCTATGAAGGGCCAGCTGTTCTGTTCCGCAAAATACGGAATGCACACGGATGTCATCCATATTTTTTGCGGACTGCAAAATACATACGGTTGTGTGCATGAGCCCTTAGGGTCCATTCACACGTCCGTAAGTGTTTTGCGGATCCGCAAAACACGGACACCGGCAATGTGCGATCAGCAATTTACGGAACGCACATCACAGACACTGTAATAGAAAATGCCTTTTCTGGTCTGCAATTGCGGACAAGAATAGGACATGTTTTATTTTTTTAAGGAACAGAATTGCTGATCCCGAAAAAACTGATCCCGAAAAAACTGATGCGGATGCGGATCCCGAAAATGTGGATTCGCAGTCGTTTCAGCCCCATTGAAAGTAAATGGGTCCCACGAATGCGGACCCAAATTACGGACGTGTGAATTATTGGAAGACCAAACCACAGAACAGAAGGAAATCTTTACAGTAGACCTCTAGTAGTAGATCTCTGAGTAGGCTTCACTACTGGTTTTGGCCCCATGCACACGGCCGTTGTTTTGGTCCGCATCCGAGCCGCAGTTTTGGCGGCTTGGATGCGGACTCATTCACTTGAATGGGGCCGCAAAAGATGCAGACAGCACTCTGTGTGCTGTCCGCATCCGTTGCTCCGTTCCGTGGTCCGCAAAAAAAATACAACATGTCGTATTCTTGTCCGCGCTTTGCGAACAAGAATAGGCAGTTATATGTACAGGCTGTCCGTGCCGTTACGCAAAATTAATGCCAACGGATCATGTGCCATCCGTGTTTTGCGGATCCGCGGTTTGCGGACCGCAAAACACACAGCGGTCATGTGCATGAGGCCTTTGGCTGATGGAAATAACTCGGCCTTACATGTTCCCGTATAATGAACATAAAGCAGCTGAATTTTCTAAGGGATACCAGCAATGGGGATAAAGGAACACTTCATTATTCTCATTGGGCAGGTGCCGTGGGTGCATGCATGACTTTTTGGCCGAAAGCTGTCATTTCTGCCAGAAATCGTTCGGATCCCGTCAGATCCCATTATAGTCAATGGGGATCTGGTGGTACATGTCATTATCTATGCCAGACACGGTGAACTTCTGCTGAATTTGTTAACACTGCTGTGAACCTTAGGCTCAGTTCACACTAGCGCTAGGCTGGTAGAGGACCAGTCTGCTGGAGCACCGTCAGGCCCCATTGATTATAATGGGATTTGGCCTTTTTGCAGTATTAGTACCGAGGTTCTGCCGGACAAATAATGCTGCAAGCAGCGGTTTTTGTCCAGCTGAATCCCAGCACTAAAGCCGGAAACAGGGTCGGATCCCCTCCAGGTCCCATTATAGTCAATAGGCTTCCAGCAGGGAAAAGTAGTACCCTGCTATGCCGGATGCGATGAACTCTACCGGAACAGCCGAGCACTAGTGTGACACTAGCCTTAGCCATGTTAGATGTGGTAGATGTCCACCTGGAGTAGGTCAGTTGTAGCTAATGCGCATGATGCCGTGTATGTATCTTCTTCATTACCATTGTTGTGCGGGGGCTTGTTCTCTACTGGGGCCAGTGGTCTGCTCGGGGCGTATACAGCCCTGATGCATGTTGGGATAAAAATATGCACAGTGGCATGAGACGGGAGTCGATAAATCGCCATGTGGCTTCGCTGGTACTTATGGCCGCAAGGTTGCAATAGAGGAGCGTCCAAAGGCAAGGTGCAATGGTCCACAGGAAGAGACTGCAAGTGGACTGGAACGTACAGAGAGTTGCAGCATGGGACTAGATACCAGTTTGCTAGAAGCCACAATCAGACTTCAAAGGGGACGGTGCCACAGACCGGAGATGGTGGGAACAATACAGTAGAGACTGCTGTCCTGGGCATAACCCAGAAAAAAGGGAGAAGGATCCAACATCTTGTTACTCTAAACCCTTGAGTCCCTTTAAAGACTGAGGGGGCCATTTACTAACCAGAAATACACCTAGATCACATTTTTGCCGCAGATTGTGGCGCAAAGGTCCTGTGACTTTTCCCTGCTCACGCCAGGTCTAAAAAAGGGGGCGCTGCATGGATGGAGAAGGGGACGGGCCGGCAAGCCCATTTCATTTATCATTTTCTATGCCTGGTTCAGGTGTAGAAAATGGTCTAAACGTTAGACACCTAGGAAGTTGTCTTATATTTAGAAGTGTCGGTGGATCCGCCAAAGTCATGGCAGATCCACCGACAGCTATAAGGGACATCAAGACCGGCGTCTAAAACGCTAGTATTAATAAATTACCCGCTGAATGTCCATGTGACAACCAGTATGCATACGGTGCCTCTGTACTAATGTGAGTTGTAATTGCTCCCTCTGTCTCTTGTGACCAGTTTCAGCTTTGGGATGTACGGGCCATATTCCAACCCTAGAATGCAGTGAAACGTCTATCCCTTTTGTGTGGCGCAGGCAGGAGAGTGGGAAAAATAACGCTGTGCGGAAGGGCATACTCGCCAACTCTCCTGCAATCTCCAGAAAGCTTGACGACGCCCCGAAGAGCGGCTCTGGTGCCCACACGTGCTCTGAGGGAGATGTGATCCATCTTGGAGGGGGTTGTGTCTATGTAGGAAACATGGTAGGGTCTTCGAAAAGGGGCACACTCTGTTCTCCCGCGGGCCAACTCTGAAAAGCGCGTGAAGATAAACTAAAGGATAACACTTCTACATCTCCGAGCAACCATCAGTGAAAATCGCATTGCATCCGTAAGCCTTCCGTTTTTCTCATAATGTCATTCTTTTTGTTATGGAGCCAGAGCTGCGTGAAAAAAGGAACAATATAAAACACGCATTTTTAACTTTTTTTTTTTTTCCCCTCACCGCAAAGATGGTCAGCAGAGTGTGTATATACCCATTGAAATGAATCGGTCAGGATTCAGTCCGTTCGCAAAACGGAATGCATCTGGATGGAAAACTTGCTTATGTGGAATTAGCCGTACTCGGCCCAAGTAGAACGTAAACCCATGAGTTGCATTTGGGGGGAGGGAGGGTTAGACTTGTGGTAGGTTATGTTATAGGGATCTCTATGGCATTTGACATTACAGATCCCATTGGAATTGGAAATCCATCCGGTTATGCGGTGATACAGAAGTGTGGGGGCGGGGGTATGTCACTGCGGATTGGGGAGCTATAATGGTGGCCAAAGGGCCGAAAGGAACTATAGGACTTGTAGTCACAGCTGATGCTTTTGGAGTTCAGAGGTAATGTGACACATCTCTTTGTGTAATCCATGAACTGTTCCTCACATGCATTTTTCTCACGAGCCGTTCATCGCTATATCCTTTAGTTCTGACGTCAGTTTGAACCTGTGCCCGTATCTGTCACCGGTGGGTAATGGCTCTATAGATGATCATGACCTTGGCTCTATGCCAGTCAATATCTTCTGCCAAACCTTACATTTCTGATTCACTCTTTGGAATAGTCATGATGGAGTCATGTTGTGAGCGGTACAGATTGTACCAGGCCACATCATTCCAATGCAAGCCTGGCCTACTTTCCCAAACTTTATCCATATATCTTATGTCATAAATCACAGAAGGCTCAGGTGGTTGTCACGTTCCTCTTTAATACATAGCCCCACCTAGAATTGAAAATGTGCTTACCGGATATTGAAATGTGTTCAATGGAGTTGCTCATGTTGTCTTTATCAGTGTACGGGTTGATTTACTTGATGAGTTAGTGGTCGCAAGAACGAGCAAAGTGACAACCAAGTTTTCTAAGACAAGAATGCGCTGATGGTGGTTGTCACCTCCCTTTTTTTAGGGTGGTTAAGAGATGGAAAACAGGGTTAGAAGTGAAGCATCATAGGATACTATAGGCAATAAATGACCTATCGTTGGGGGTACTGGGGGTCAAACTACTGGCCAATGCTATCCTATGATCAACATAATAGTTCTAGTTCAACGAAACGCACGTCGAGGTTTCCAGCCTGTCCCGTGCATGCTGCCTTTACCCTCCATCATGTCTTATGGTATGCCCTAAATTTTCTATCAGGTGCCTACAGATGAGCTCTTTCATAGCCTCTACAATAAGGTTTGGTGCGCGTGGTCTCACGTATGTGAGAACTCCACATATACTTTTTTTTCACTCTTTTACTTGTGTTCCATCTATTGGCGGGTAGCAGAGACACTGGCCAGTGGATTGCAGCATCTGTTTTTTTGCTGACTCTTCATATTCTTCTTTGTTATCTCCAATATTTTAATAATCATGATTTGTTTATTATAATAAAATAAAGTATATATATTTTTTAATACATTGGGCATTCATTTGTTGTTTGTATAACAACACTCTAGGTTTATATGGTTGTCTTTTCCCTGCCCTAAACTACGGCTTTATAGTGAGGCTTTCTTTGTTTGGTTCTCTGGTGTATCTTGTAGTTTACATCTCCACTTTTCTCGAGGACCTCGAAGGCCCCTGCCACCTAGCCAGGAACTTACTGTCCACGGTTGGCACCAGAACCAAAACCTGATGACGCGGGTTAAAGATCCGAACCTGAGCCTGCCGATTATAGACCCGACTATGGGATTGCTAAGCTGCCTCCATATGCTCCCCAACAAGAGGCAACACTGTCTCTATCCATCTGGGTAACGTACTCAATGACACTTTTATGTGGAGTGGGTTGTTCTTCCCACACCTCTTTGGCCACGTCCAAGAGACTGCGAGGGTGTCTGCCATATAGCAGTTCGAAGGGCGAGAACCCAGTAGAGGCCTGGGGTACCTCTCGCACTGCGAACATGAGATAGGGCAGAAGGAGGTCCCAGTCCTTCTCATCTTTAGACACTACCTTTATCAACATATTTTTTAATGTTTGGTTAAACTGTTCTACCAGACCGTCCGTTTGCGGATGGTAAATGGACGTCCATAGTTGTTTTATGTACAGCAACTTACATAGTTCCCTCATCACCTTGGACATAAAAGGGGTCCCTTGGTCGGTCAGAACCTCTTTAGGTAGTCCTACTCTGGAAAACATCTCCATTAACTCCTTAGCTATGAAATTGGCTGAGGTATGTTGCAGTGGCACTGCCTCCGGGTACTCAGTGGTGTAGTCTAGAATGACTAAGATGTGTTGATGCCCTCTGGCAGACTTCGGTACTGGGCCTATGAGTTCCATAGCTATTCAGTCAAACAGTACTTCGATAATCGAGAGAGTTACTAGGGGACTATGGAAATGTGGCTGGGGGCTAGTTATCTGGCAGGTCAGGCAAGACTTACAAAACTCTTTCACTTC
Source organism: Bufo gargarizans (assembly GCF_014858855.1). NCBI lineage: Eukaryota > Metazoa > Chordata > Amphibia > Anura > Bufonidae > Bufo > Bufo gargarizans. The sequence goes on along the minus strand of NC_058087.1, from coordinate 3,457,413 downwards.
TTTGAATATGCTGGGCCAGTAAAATCGCTGTAGAATACGATCCTGCGATTTCTGCACACCAGGTGACCCCCGAGAACGTGTTGGTGGGCTAGATCTACAAGCTTGCGATAAGCCTTGGGGACCACCAACTGTTCAATAGGTTCACCCCGTAGTTGGTTTACCCGATACAACATATCCTGATGAGCCACAAAACGGGGAAACACTAACTCTGTCCCAGGTTGTTGTGGTTGACCATCTACTAATAACACATTTTCCGAGGCGCGGAATAGGTTTGGGTCCCGACGTTGGGCGGTACCAAAATTATCCCCGGAGACATTGAGGTCTGCCAATTCAGGACCCGGCGGCAAGTCCTCCACGTCTCCCACCATCACACTTAGTGGGGTTGTCTCCCCCTCTTCCACCGAAGTGGCGGCCACTCCTACCGCTGGTCCTTCGGTCTCAGGTTCCCACGGTTCTGGTCTCCCCCCTGAGCCGGGCCACTCTGCTAGGGTTACCCCTATCTCATGGGTATCAGTCACTCTCATAGCAGGCCACAGTGCCGAGAAGTCTCTCCCTATTATAAGTTCGTAGTGTAAATTTGGGGAAACTGCCACTTCGTGAGTCCATCTGCCAGCCCCTGGGGTTAGAGACACCAGGGCGGTGAGATAGTATTTTAAGTCTCCATGGATGCACATGACCCTGACTTTCCAGGCCAGTATACTCCGCCGACCGTACCAAGGGAGGCTTTACTAGGGACACCAGACTCCTTGAGTCCAGCAGAGCCTCCGCTGGAGTGTCTCCTACCTCCACCAGGCACAGATGGTTTAGAGTTTTTGGGGTACCTGCTGCACACAGCTTTCTGGCATATAGCGACTGACTGTAGCCATAGATAGTATCCATGGGTTCCACCTGATGGGGACAGTCAGCTCTTACATGGCCCGGCTCCTGACACCGCCAGCAGACTATCGGAGCCAGGTCCGTGGTTGGTACAAGTCGCCGGGTCTTGGATGGAGATTTACGGGGTTTGACTGCCCCCTCCCAAAAGAACCCCCTGTAACAGTCTTAGTAGCTGTAACGGGGTTCCGAAGGTGCACTCGGTCTCCCATTAGCCGCAGACCTGCTGCTTGGCTTCGGGAGCGAGGATCTGTGCTTGACCTCGTTCCCAGGGCGGCTTTGCTAGCTGTGAGGTTCCCTGCTCCTAAGTCTGCCTTGAGCGCCGAGCTGATCACTCGGTGCTTGACTGGTTGGTCTGTCGGTCATGTGACGCTGGCCACGTCACATGACCCTCACTCCCCACTATAAATACAGGCAGCCTGCTGGCCACAGGTTGCCTGTTAATTTAGGTTCCACCTGTGATGTTGTATTTCCTGGCATACTTACCTCCTGCTGTTTCCTGACGATCCTCTGCTTACTCCTTTGGTACTTCACGACTCTCCTGGTATTTATGACCCCGGCTTCTCCTGACTATTCTCTGCTTGCTCCATTTGTACTTTGTAGCTTTCCTGGTATTGACATGGTCCGTTCACGTTCTGTTGTTTGTCTGTCTGTCTGTCATCCCTGCACTTATTTCAAGCTAGGGATTGCCGTACAGTTGTCCCCTGTCATTAGGACTCGCGAGGCAAGTAGGCAGGACCAGGGGTAAGGGTGGAGCGCAGTGGTCACTTCCCTCCCCCCTGTGTGTGTGTGTACGCGACCGTTACAGATTAACAGGCCCAATAACCACTGTATTATGAATCCTCTGGTGACCCTGACTGACCATGTCTCTAATCTGACGCAGATGGTGCAGGAGTTAGGGGAAGAAACTCAGTTCTTTGGAGTTAGGGCAAGGTTCTTCCACTCCTCAGGCCTCCACTCCGCATTTTGAGCCCCAGATTAAGCTCCCAGAACCCTTTTCTGGAGACCGGAGGAAGTTTCTCTCCTTTAAGGAGAGTTGCAAACTTTACTTCCGTTTGCGCCCCGCGTCCTCTGGCCCCGAGAGTCAACGTGTGGGCATTATCATTTCCTGACTACAGGGTGATCCCCAGGACTGGGCGTTCTCTTTACCTGCTGGCGCCAGTTGTTTCTCTTCTGTGGAGGGGTTCTTTCAGGCCCTGGGTACCCTCTATGATGAACCAGACAGGGCTCTAGTAGCCAAGATGGCTCTAAAGGCACTGGTTCAGGGCACTCTACCTGCGGAGAAATATTGCACCCAATTCAGAAGGTGGTGTGTCCCCTCGGGTGGAACGAACCAGCCCTGAAGAGTCAGTTCAGGTCAGGTCTGTCTGATAATTTAAAGGATCTGCTGATCAGTTATCAACCTCCAGAGACCTTAGAGGAGATGATGACCCTTGTTGTCCGGCTTGACCGACGGGTTAGAGAGACGACAGGAACAACAGTTTTCTTCCCAGATGGTGGTCCAGCCAGAGGCCTATCCCAGAGACAATGCTGAGGTCTCCACCGAGGAACCCATGCAGGTTGGCATGACCCAAGGGAATCTTCGCCGCAGACGTGGAGAATGCTTTTACTGTGGAGATCCTGACCATTGGATCAACCAGTGTCCTAAGATGGTTCCTCTCTGTCAAGTCTCCTAAGGCAAGGCAACCTAAAGACCAGGTACACCCTGATTTTTCTAAATATAAGCTTTTGGTACCCATTACGATTTCTCTGGGAGTAGATAAATGGCCGGGTAAGGCCTTTATCGATTCTGGCTCAGCGGCCAGCTTTATTGACTCTGAGTATGCTGTAAGATTGGGTATTCCAATGTTTGCTTTACCAAATCCTATCCATGTCAGGGCTATTGATGCTACTCCTCTTATTGGTGGTAAGGTGAGCTCATGTACCTCAGAGATTTCTCTAACTGTGGGTGTGTGTCACTCAGAGAGATGTTCCCTTTTTGTCCTGGAGAACCTACCGGCTGAGGTGGTATTAGGGTTGCCTTGGCTCAGACTACATAACTCCACTATAGATTGGTCCAATGGGGAGTTGGTGAGATGGGGGCCTAAGTGTGACTCATGCTTGTCCGTGGTACAGGCTGGGGTCTCAGTTAAGTCAGATACTTTACCCACTGTTGTTAGGGAGTATTCTGAAGTATTCTCATCACCAACCCCGGAGGTTCTACCCCCCCATAGACCTTATGATTATAACCATGGTTTCCATCCCCATTTTGATTCTGTGTCATCAGCCTCCTCCTCTAACCCTGAGGCGGATAGGCTCTCCTCTGAACTGTGCACAGTTTGGGCCCGGGTTCAATCGAACTTAGAAAAGACTCAAAGTTCTCAGAAACTCAAGGCCGATAGGAGACGTTCAAGGGGGGTGAATGTTCAGATTGGGGATAAGGTATGGTTGTCCTCCAAGAATCTCTCTCTTAAGGTAGATTCTAAAAAGTTTGCTCCTCGTTTTATTGGACCATATAAGATCACGGAGGTGATTAACCCGATATAATTTAGGTTGGAGCTGCCCGAGTCATTCCACATTCATTCCAAAAATCTCTACTTAAAAAATATGTTGAACCGGTAGTACCATCGAAAGCCTCGCCTCCACCGATTCTTGTTAATGATGCTGTCGAGTATGTGGTGTCTAAAATAGTGGATGTCAGGAAGGTGCGTAATTCCTTGCAGTACCTGATTCACTGGAAGGGGTATGGACCTGAAGAAAGATCTTGGGTACCTGCCAGGGAGGTTCATGCTCCTAGACTTGTTTGAAAATTTCATTTAGAACACCCTAAAAGGCCATCGCCTGAAGTCTTGGGTCCGGTGGCCCCTCGTAAAAGGGGGGTTACTGTAACGGGGTTCCAAAGGCGCACTCGATCTCCCATTAGCCGCAGACCTGCTACTTAGCTTCGGAAGCGAGGATCTGTGCTTGACCTCGTTCCCAGGGCGGCTTTGCTAGCTGGGAGGTTCCCTGCTCCTAAGTCTGCCTTGAGCGCCAAGCTGATCACTCGGTGCTCGACTGGTTGGTCTGTCGGTCATGTGACGCTGGCCACGTCACATGACCCTCATTCCCCACTATAAATACAGGCAGCCTGCTGGCCACAGGTTGCCTGTTAATTTAGCTTCCACCTGTGATGTTGTATTTCCTGGCATACTTACCTCCTGCTGTTTCCTGACGATCCTCTGCCTGCTCCTTGTGTACTTTGCTGCTCTCCTGGTATTCTGACCCCGGCCTCCTCCTGACGATCCTCTGCTTACTCCTTTGGTACTTCACGACTCTCCTGGTATTTATGACCCTGGCTTCTCCTGACTATTCTCTGCTTGCTCCATTTGTACTTTGTAGCTTTCCTGGTATTGACTTGGTCCGTTCACGTTCTGTTGTTTGTCTGTCTGTCATCCCTGCACTTAGTTCAAGCTAGGGATTGCCGTCCAGTTGTCCCCTGTCATTAGGACTCGCGAGGCAAGTAGGCAGGGCCAGGGGTGAGGGTGGAGCGCAGTGGTCACTTCCCTCCCCCCTGTGTGTGTGTGTACGCGACCGTTACAGTAGCCTCCTAGCTCTCCACCAGGTCCACCATTTCTAGGGTGTTGCCAGGAGCGTTTTCCAGATAAATCCACTCACCTAATCCCATATGGTGCTCCTTTCACTCTGAAGCCTGCTGTGCGCTCATACATAATTTTTTGAGCACATATGGGGTGATGGCGTATTCGGGGGAAATGGGGAACAAAATTTGGGGTGAATTTTGCCCTGTTACCCCTTTAAAAGTGTAAAGCAACTTTTCGGAATTTCCAGAATTTTTTAAAATTTTAAATTTTCACAGTCAAACGTTTCCTAATTCTGTGAAACGCTCGATGGGTCAAAGTGCTCACTACACACCTTGAAATATTCCTTGAGGGATGTAGTTTCCGGAAAGGGGTCACTTTATGGGGGTTTCCACTGTAGGGCCACCTCAGGGTGTCTTCACATGCGACATAGCCCTCCACCAGGTCCACCATTTCTAGGGCGTTGCCAGGAGCGTTTTCCAGATAAATCCGCTCTCCTAATGCCATATGGTGCTCCTTCGACTCTGAAGCCTGCTGTGCACTCATACATAATTTTTTGAGCACATATGGGTTGTTGGCGTATTCGGGGGGAAATGGGGAACAAAATGTGGGGTGCATTTTGTCCTGTTACTCCTTGTGAGAAGCCTCAGTCAGTTGCTGCAGCTCACGCTCAGACAGCACAATGCTGGGGACCTCAGGAATTTATTTAATGCGACATGGCACCTAAAATCCATGTCTGCCAATTCAGGTCAGCAAAATCAATATTTAGCTGTTGTACTCTAGAGCCCTGCCATGCGCCCATACATCATTTTTGAGCACATATGGGGTGTTGGCGTATTTGGGTGGAAATGGGGAACAAAATGTGGGGTACATTGTGTCCTGTTACCCCTTGTGAAAGTGAAAAATGTGGGTGTAAAGCAACTTTTTCTGGAAACATTTTTCATTTTCACAGCCAAGCGTTTCCTAATTCTGTGAAACGCCCGATGGGTCAAAGTGCTCACTACACACCTTGAAATATTTCTTAAGGGATGTAGTTTCCGGAATGGGGTCACTTTTTGGGGGTTTCCACTCTAGGGGTACCTCTGGGTGTGTTCAATTTCAAGATGGTGCCTGTGAAATCTGCCTTCCAGAAGCCATTTGGTGCTCCTTTCCTTCTGACCCCTGTGGTACACCCTTATAGCAGTATACAAGCACACATGGAGTATTGCTGTAATCAGGAGAAAATGGCCAATACATTTGGGGGTACATTTTCTCCAGTTCCCCGTTGTAAAAAGTGAAAAATTTGGGCCTAAAGTCCATTTTTCATTTTCACAGCCAATTCCATGAATCACCTTTGAGGACAAAGTTTTCACTACACATCTTGAAATATTCCTTGAGGGGTGTAGTTTCCAGAATGGGGTCACTTTTTGGGGGTTTCCACTCTAGGGGAACTTCAGGGTGTCTTAATATGTGACATAGCTCCCAAAAGCCAATTCTGCAAAATCTGTTTTCCAAAAGCCCTATGGCACTACTTCCCTTTTGAACCCTGCCATGCACCCATAAATAATTTTTTGAGCACATATGGGGTGTTAACGTATTCGGGGGGAAATGGAGAACAAAATGTGGGGTGCATTTTATCCTGTTAACCCTTGTGAGAAGCCTCAGTCAGTTGCTGCAGCTCACGCTCAGACAGCACAATGCTGGGGACCTCAGGAATTTATTTAATGTGACATGGCACCTAAAATCCATGTCTGCCAATTCAGGTGAGGTTTTTTGGGGGTTTCCATTGTAGGGCCACCTCAGGGTGTCTTCATATGCGTCATAGATCCCAATTACCATTCCAGCTCAATCTGCTCTCCAAAAGCCATATGGCGCTCCTTCCACTCTGAAGCCCGCTGTGCGCCCATACATTAGTTTTTGAGCACACATGGGGGGTTTCTGTAAACTCCAGATTCGGGGTAATAGATTTTGAGTTTTGTTTTGCTGTTAACCCTTGATGTGTTGCAGAAAAAATAGATTAAAATGTAAAATCTGCAAAAAAAACAACTAAATTTAATTCCCATTTTCCCAGAGGGGTGTAGTTTCTAAAATGGGGTGATTTATGGGTGGTTTCTAATATGTAAGCCCCAGAATGTGACTTCATAACCGAATTGGTCATGAAAAAATTGGGTTTTAAAATTTTTTAGATTTGCTTCTAAACTTCTAAGCCTTCTAATGTCCCAAAAAATAAAATATAATTTTCAAATAGATCCAAACATGAAGTAGACATATGGGGAATGTAAAGTAATTACTATTTTTTAGGTATTACTGGCTATTATAAAAGTAGAGAAATAGCAATTTGGAAATTTGCAAATTTTTCCAAATTTTTGGTAAATTTTGTATTTTTTTATAAATAAAAATGAAATTTTTTGATAAATTTTTACCAATGTCATGAAGTACCATATGTGACGAGAAAACATTCTAAGAATGGCCTGCATAAGTAAAAGCGTTTTAAAATGAATACCACATAAAGTGACACATGTCAGATTTGCAAAAAATGGCCTGGGCAGAAAGATGAAATCTGGCCCGGGGTAGAAGGTGTTAAACGTGGCATAGAGCACAACCACAAATGCTGGGAACATACAATAAATTTACATGCACCCAGCCCGAAGTGTGGTAATTTACCTACTGGCGGGCACAACTAAACGGCCACACCTTACCTGTTATTACCCTAAGAGATCAAGAACAACTGTTTGGGTGTGTGGTTGGGGCTAGCCCGCGGTGCAGCACAATAGCTTACAATCTTACAAAGCTCTACAGGATTCCCCCTCCCATAACTGGTCTTGTAGCACGTGCCTTAGTATTCCCTCTGAGCCAAAAAGCCAGCCTGGCTTGAGTTTCTGGTAAAGTTTATCAGCTGTCGAGTGTGAAATGTCACTTTAAATTGTGGAGTCCTTGCAATGAACAGCCAGAAACACTTGTGGCCTGACACAAACAGAAATCCTATTGAACTAACTACAGGCCTGGTCTCCATCTCTAGGATTCTAGGCGCCAGCACTGTAATGAGGTTAGGGTGGCCACTGGCTTCACCCCAGAAAGACAGACCTCACCGGCCACGCCCCAAACGGATAAACCATGCCGCCAGCTCCATGAAACCACGTCCCCATTGCCGGACAGGAAAAAACACGGGGAGGAGAGGGAAGAACTTTCAGAAGGGAAGGTGAGCGGGGGCAGCCGGGGTGCTTCTCTCCCCCTCAGTCAGCCACAGGGAGCCATGTATTTGGCTCTAGTGACTGACTGGGGGTGAGAGAAGCCTCGGTCAGTTGCTGCAGCTCGCGCTCACACAGCACAATGCTGCTGTCTGAGTGTAAGCTACTGAATAGGTGGACATCCCTGTGTCCATCCAGGCCCTGTTCCGGATGGAGGACAGGGAACAAGAAAACCGGCCTAAAACCGGACCTCTAGCCACCCTAAATGAGGTGCGTGCACAATCTTACCGACCCAGGTCTGCTCTGCATCCGCTGGTGACTGTGAACTGAACAAATGCCTCTCCAAGAAGCATGCAGTACCGCAGTGTATGTTGCTTTGCTCATCAGCGTTCCTGGAAGCAATCCTCTTTCCTCTGGTCAGGATCAGGGTCTTGTACACGATCAGCTTCACTTAGCTGCAGCTCTGGTCACTGAGGGGTGCTCCCACACCTGGATGTCGACAGATCCTATGCTCACACAGTTCCTCAGTCTCTTGCAAGCTCTCTCCAAAAGGGCTGCTTCATCTCTTCCTCTCCAGGCTCTTGTAACTCCACCTCTCATGAATATGGAACAATATGCAGTCTGTTAGCCGTGTTTAGGAAACAGCGGCATCTTGTGGCCAAACAACAGAATGTCAGTCCAGATATTTACTGTGTTTTCCGCCCTATAAGACGCACCTAGGTTTTTGAGGAAAAAAAATAAAATACACATTTTGAACCAAAAGGTGTGCTTTTGGTGGGTTTTAAACTAATGGTGGTCTTTGGAACACACTATTATTGAGGAAATCTGTGGATGACACTGTTATGGGGATCTGTGGATGACACTGTTATGGGGATCTGTGGATGACACTGTTATGGGGGCATCTGTGGATGGCACTGTTATAGGGGATCTGTGGACACGCACTGTTATGGGGCATCTGTGGATGGCACTGTTATAGGGGATCTATGGATACGCACTGTTATGGGGGATCTGTGGATGGCACTGTTATGGGGGATCTGTGGATGGCACTGTTATGGGGGTCTGTGGATGACACTGTTATGGGGGTCTGTGGATGACACTGTTATGGGGGGATCTGTTGATGACGCTGCTATGGGGGGGGAATCTGTGGATGACACATATATAGAATTTTATGCTATATATGTGTCATCCACAGTCCCCCCCATAACAGTATACCTGTGTAAATAGTCCCCCCAATACAGGGGGCGGGGGCTGGCAACTGATATTTGAATTTCAGCGGGGCCCGGTGCAGTCACTGTATTCTATTACACCGGGCCCCGCTCACTGTAGTATTCATATGTAACCTGTAGGCATGGGAGCTTTGTTAAACTATAGAAATCCTCTGAAGCAGTATCGCAATCCACATAGTACTAACTAGAAACTCCAGTAGCAGGCAGGCCGGGCGGTAACATCACTCACTATGTCACGCGCCTGCTCCTCCCACTTTGTGAATGAAGCAGGTGGTGTAGTAGAATACAGTGACTGCATCGGGTCCCGCTTCCATTCCAATATCAGTTGCTGGCCCCCAGCCCCTCCTCCCTCCCCGCTAATACATCCCCGGCTGCGCTGGTCAGCATCGTGGCCGGCGATGTATCAGTGTTAAATGGCAGCAATTGCCCCATAAGACGCACAGCCATTCCCCCCCCACCACTTTTGGCGGGGGAAAGTGCGTCTTATAGGGTGAAAAATACGGTAACTTAATTTACACAAACAGTGTTCAGAAAAAGAGAGCTGTTTCCCCATCTCACAAGACGTCCATTATCTTGCACATCTTTGTAGCTCAATTTATAAAAATGGCTGTGTTAGAGGTTGTCCGGGCTTTTTGTTATTGATGACCTATCCTCACCCCCGCCGATCTGCTGTGAGCACGTGCGGTCTCCATTCTCTCTTCCTGTTCACTGCTGCTGTCAAAGACCATAGACAGCAGCAGCAGAGCAGGAAGAGAGAACGGAGACGGCACGTGCACATCGTCTCCTCAAACATCTGATCGGCGGGGTCCCAGATGTCGGACCCCCGCTGATCTGATATTGACGACTTATCCTGAGGATAGGTCATCAATAGAAAAAGCCCGGACAACCTCTTTAAAGGCGTTTGCCCAAAATACAAATGTATCCCCTATCCCCAAATAGAAAGTGAAAAGTATCTGATGGGTGGAGTCCTGAACAGCTGGGGCCCCCACTGATCACAAGAACGTGGGTCCCCGTTCCCTGAATGAATAGAGTGGCAGGTTGACCATGCATGGTGCTGCTCCAGTCACTCTCTATGGGACTGTACTATCTCCAGCAGTCCCATAGAGAGTGAATGGAATGGCTGCACGCATGGCCAACCTGCCGCTCTATCATGATTGGTGGGGTTGGACCCCCAGCGATCAGATACTTTTCCTCTATCCTGTGGATATGGGATACGATTGCATTTTGGGAAAACCCCTTTAAGTCATCCAGGTCTGTATACGAAATGCCAGGAGGCATAATTCTCTTTTGTCCCGTCAATCATTGGAGAGAAAAAAAAAAAAAATCACTGTAATGAACAAAATCATGAAATCACGTCCAGCCGGCCTGTCATGTCCCATTCCTATTCTGTGGCTATTTACGGAGGGTCCGGGCTGCTAATTAGAACCATAATGATTTTCAGGTGGTGCCTAGATGTCTGAGCTGTGTTTGTGATGTACGACTCTAATCGAAACCAGACGCTCCCATGTAGCATGTAAGATGTCTGAGATGTGTGGACACCACGCTGCATTTTACTGGCCTTCAAAATCTGACTAATGCTGGAATTTAGCGTTACATAAATGAACACAAAGTTTGGAGACGATGGAACATCAACACTGCACAGCGTTTCCACTGGAATGCATCCATTTCTATAACCCCAGTTCCAAATAGTTTGGGAAAAGCAAAGGTCGTAAGCAGAGGAAGAGCAACTGCAATCCCAGCAACGATGATGCCCAACTAGTCCTCTGTAGGCATTTTTTCCAGCAGTTTTCATCTCGATCCCAATCTGCTGCAGAAAATTTGCATCAGACTCCCCAAATGTGAATATACATTGCCTTGAAAAAGTATTCATACCCCTTGAACTTTCGCTTTGCACATCTAGAGGCTGAAATTTTTGCCCATTCTTCTTTGCAAAATAGCTCAAGTTCAGTCAGATTGGATGGAGAACGTCTGAGAACAGCAATTTTCAAGTCTTGCCACTGATTCTCAATAGGATTTAGGTCTGGACTTTGACTGGGCCGTTCTAACACATGGATATGCTTTGATTTGTAAATCTTGTTGTATTTTTAGGGTTGTCGTCCTGTTGGAAGGTGAACCTCAGCACCAGTCTGTATTTTGTAGCCTCTACCAGGTTTTTCTCCAGGATTGCCCTGTATTTAGCTTCATCCATCTTCCCATCAACTCTGACCCTGCCGAAGAAAATCATCCCCACAGCATGATGCTGCCACCACCATGCTGCATGGTGAGGATGGTGTGTTCAGGGTGGTAGTTTTCCGCCACACATTGTTTTGCATTTAGGCCAAAATGTTCAACTTTGGCCTGATCTGACCAGAGCATCTTATTCCACATGTTTTTGGTATCCCCTTCCTTTACTTGTGGCAAACTGCAAACAGGACTTCTTATGGCTTGCTTTCAAAAATTCCGCTCTTTGTGGATTACAAGACTAAGGCCGCTTTCACACGAGCGAGTTTGCCGCGCGAGTGCAATGCGTGATGTGAACGCATAGCATCCGCCCTGACTCCTGACCCATTCATTTCAATGGGTCTGTGTACATGAGCGTTTTTTTCACGCATCAGTTCTGCATTGCGTGAAAAACGCAGCATGTTCTATATTCTGTGTATTTCTCGCAGCCCTGGCCCCATAGAAGTGAATGGCTCTTCAGTGAAAAACGATGCGGCTGCGATGTGTTTTTCACTGATTGTTGCTAAGAGATGTTGTTTGTAAACCTTCCGTTTTTTATCGCGCGCGTGAAAAATGCATCAAACTGCATTGCACCCGCGCGGAAAAAACTGAACACAATTGCAGACAAAACTGACTGAACTTGCTTGCAAAATGGTGCGAGTTTCACTGAACGCATCCGGACCTATTCCGTATCGTTCGTGTAAAAGAGGCCTAATAGTTGTCCTGTGGACAGATTCTCCCACCTGAGATGTGGATCTCTGCAGCTCCTCTAGAGTGACCATGGACCTCATGGCTGTTTCTCTAATTAGTGGTCTCATTGCCTGGGCTGTCAGTTAAGGTGGATGGCCATGTCTTGGTTGGTTTGCAGTTGTGCCATACTCCTTCTATTTTTGGATGATGGATTGAACTGTGCTCTGTGAAATGTTCAGGGCTTTTTTTTATAACCTAACCCTGCTCTATCCTTCTCCCTAACTTTATCCCTGACCTGTCTGGTGTGTTCCTTGGTTTTCATGATGCTGTTTGATCACTAATGTTTACAAACCTCTAAGGCCTTCACAGAACAGCTGTAGTTATAGGATCTCAGTACCGGAGGAAAACGCTTCCTTTTCCCCCCCATCGTCTATAGAGACAAACCTGAAGTGAACAGAACGGAATGCACCAGAATGCCGGACCAAGCATCATTTTTGTGTGCGTCATAGGTTACTGATCAAGACGGATCTGGCATGAAACACAATATAAGTCAATGGTACCGGATCAGTTTTTTTCTCGGAAACTAAAGAAAACGGATCCAGCGCCCATTGACCAACAATGGTTTTAGTGCCAGGTCCGGCAAAAACGCAGATGTGAAAGTAGCCTAAGTTTGTGGGTGTAATATGAAAAAATATGGAAAAGTTCAAGGGGTATAAATACTTTTCCAAGGCACTGTACCTTTAGAGAAGTTAGTACAGAAGAACCAGAGTGCAGAACAGCTTCAGCGAGTGTCTCTCACTCCGGAGCATGCCCTTGTATTACATACATTCGTTGATTTCATTGAGAAATGTGTAAAGCCTTATTTTTTCCTGGGATGGCGCTGCAGGGAAATTGAAAGCTTACTGCCAGATTTCGCAAAAGATTGCAGCTGATCACACAGGATCTAAGCTCTGTTTAGGGCCCTATTAGTCCAGCCGAGGATCAGGTCAAGTATTGGTAACTAATGTTCCTACGAATGCTCATCCTGATAATTGGCCCATTTAAAGGTGTCACCAATCACCCAACAAATGAGCAAAAGTGCTCTTCAATGCGGCACCCTAAATCATAATTTGTCAGCAGCACACCACCCTGTGTAATAAACTAGATATTTCAATTATTAATAGATATAAAATGGCTAATAAAACACTTATTATTTTTTTTTATTATAATGGGATAGTTGTTCGTGGCGGCTATTTCTCGGCATGTCTCATATTTCCATTTCCTGGGACGGTATACAGAGGAAACAAAGGATCCAGAGGAGAGAAGGTTTGCAGTTTAATGAATTATACATAGTTGGTTCTTGAGAGATAACTATCTTATCGCACCAGGAGATCCTCGCTCCGTCTGCAAGATGCTCTGGCCACACTGAGCTGTAATGTGAATTTAAAGCAGGTTATTAACATGGCGGTGCGGGGTGTGAGCGGGGGGTAACTCTCCGCGGCTGTTTTATGACAAAAACAAATTGCCTGTAAACTATTTAAGAATCACATTATGCAAATGTAATAGCGCCTTTCCAAAATCCAAATCAAAGCAGATTATCGCTAATGAATATTTTCTTTACCGTATCACTTTACTTCTGTTTTATTAATGTAAATTTGATATTTTTACATTATATGTTTTTTTTACCGCACATATCCCATACTAACCAGCTTTCCCAAGCTATATATTTGCCATTTTGGACAAAGTTTGCTAATATAAAATCAGCTTTAGGTCTCATGCACACGACCGTTGTTGTGTCCGTTGTTCCGTTTTCCGTGATTTTCTACGGACCCATTGACTTTCAATGGGTCCGTGGAAAACTCTGCTAATGCACCGTTTGTCATCCATGTCCGTGATCCATGTTTCCAGTCCGTGACAAAAATAGGACCTGTCTTTTTTTTTCACAGACAACAGTTCGCGGACCCATTCAAGTCAATGGGTCCGTAAAAAAACACGGAGGCACACAAGCTTGTCACCCGTGTCCGCGCGTCAGTTTTTTTTCCTGTCATTTGCATGGCAAACTTGACTTAGATTTTTTTTTACTTTCCTTCATGTCTGGAGATCCTCCAAAAGTAAAGGAAGACACTCGGAAACAAAAACAGACACAGATCACGGAACCCCTTTTTGCGGACCGCAAAAAAATACTATCGTGTGCATGAGGCCTCAGGGCTTATGCACACAATCGTGTGCCGGCTGTGCCCGTATTGTGGCCCGCAAACAGTGGGTCCGCAATACACGAGCATCGGCCGTTTGCACCCTGCATCACGGATGTGGACCCATTCACTTGAATGGGTCCGCAATCCGGAAGGTCCGGTACGGAACAGAGGCACGGTAGAACTACGGAGTGCTTCCGTGGGGTTTCTCTCCGTGCCTCCGCACCGCAAAAACTTAGAACATGTTCTATTTTTTTGCGGGGCGGACGGATCACGTACCCATTCAAGTTGAATGAGTCTGGATCGGTCTGCGGGATCCGCGCGGATGTTGCCCGTGCATTGGGGCCGCAAACTCTGTGTTGTGTTAGTCCTGCTAGAAGTTATGAATGAATTACTAGCAGAGTCTGACACTGGCACCACAGATTCAATAGTGTCAGACTGTGCAGGGACACCCCCCCAACTGGTAACACCCAGCTGGACCTTCATTGAAAATTGCTGGCAATTCATTCCTAACCAGAGATGTTGCAGAACATCTTGTCTGACACCGCACCCCCCCGACGATTAGATATTTATGACCTATCCTCAGAATAGACCATCAGTATAAAAGCCATTAACAGGGCTTGCATCATGATTTAGGCCTGTATTACACCAACAGATCATCTGACAGATTTTCTGACCAATCATTGGTCAGATGGCCGTTTACACACACATCTTTTGTTATACACACCAACTATTGGTCTGATTGGACAGAAATTGGTCAGATATCTGTTGGTGTAATACAGCCCTTAGGATATAAACCAAGCCACAGTTTTCTCCTTTAAGGGGTATTCCGGTAGGTAAAAGTTATCCCCTATCCACAGCCGGCCAGTCTAATACACCCTTTAGGACTAGCTTGCTTATCTTTTGGCAGGGGCTTTCTCTCAGCTAAGGACCACGTTACCGTAAGTACCTTTTTATGGTGGTCTCAGGGAGGGATTGCATTTGATGGCGTGACCCCACAATCAGCCCTTAGAAGGTTGTGGGTAATGAGATTGCTCAGGATGGAATTCTCCTTTAAAAATAACTTCGGTCTTTATCGCATGGTCCACAGCACGGTTAGGCCGCGCGCACACGACTGTATCCGTTTTGCGGTCTGCAGATGCGTTCCATGTGCCATCCTATTGACTTCAATGGGTCCGTGGTCCGCATTTTGCAAACGTATTCTATCTTTATGCGGAATGGACATATGGATGCAGAAAGTACACGGATGCTCTATGTGCTTTCCGCATCCGTATGTCCATCGCGCAAAAGGATAGAACATGCCCTATTACTTGGCCGCAAAATGCAGACCATGGAGCCATTGAAGTTAGTGGGTCTGCAAAAAATGCAGATGCGACATGGAAGGCATCCATATCTTGCACATCTGCAATTTGCGTACTGCTAAATGGATACGGTCATGTGCACGATGCCTGTAAGTACATACCAATATCATAACAGTCTGCGTACTGTCAGGATTATGGGATCTTCTCTATTATTACCTATATATAAGGACAGATCAGCACTAACACAGGGACACCCCAGACGCCATGATTGATTATAATGTTTCCTCCATTACATAGATAATGGCACAAGCGGCGGAGCACAATTAGCCTCAGAGAGACTAAAACATCACAATATCAGGGTCACTGGTTGTCAGCCATCGCTCAAAACGAGTAAGAAATGCTTCCCTGTGGATGATGTTACTCGTGAGTCTCTAAAGGAATCCGAAAACAAATCAATGCCCCACCACTTATTGAATGGACTGGACTCCTCTGAGGCTTTTCCATTAGTCCATTTTGCTCCATAGAACAGATGGGCCGTGCGGAGAAGATGGGTTTATTTTGGCTGGGGTCATATGGATGACATAAATCAGGGGCTTCTGGAGTCTGTTCCCTCAGGAAGGGCCATTACTTGGCTCATGTTCAGATCACACACCGCACATGACTATACACCCCCTGCCTTTTATAATACATGACTGTAAGGCCAGCAGAGGTACTAACGCCTTTTCAAATGCCCAAACTTTGTACCCAGGCCTTATGCTCCTATTCAAGGAATTGCTACAAAGAGGACAACTTTCCCCAGGGGCCTGGGCCGGTCTATGCATTCCAAACAAAGGACTGAGGTCCATGCAGTACTATTCAACAGGTTGTCTCACTTCCGCAAATGGCATTTATCATGCAGACACGTTAATACAAGGCACTTACTAATGTATTGTGATTGCCCATATTGCCTCCTTTGCTCGCTTGATTCATTTTTCCGTCACATTATACACACTGTATATTTCTGGGGGTTACGACCACCCTGCAATCCAGCAGCAGTGGTCGTGCTTGCACACTATAGGAAAAAGAACTCCTGTGGTCCTGGCCACCAGAGAGGCCGGCACTTTTTCCTTTAATATGCATGTGTAGTGTCCCACTAGGTAAATGTGGGCACTATACAAGGGTCAATTGGGCCACGTTGTTCTTCACCTCCTGTGGAACAGTGGCATTGTATCTAACAGTCCTTTTTAGTGTACTTTTATATGCTTTTATGTATATTTCTCCCTGTTATGTGTATATCAGGCCTATCAGGGTGTAGTTCCTCCTCCTAGACAGTAGAGGGAGCTAGGGAACCCCTAGTATAAATGGTCAGGTCCTGTGCAGGGAAAAGGTCTGTGTAGTCAGGAGTCTGGGTAGAGCCAGAGGAGAGTGTGCACTTCAGCAGAGAGGAGCTGAGGGCCACCTCAGCCCAGGCTTCTAGTTGCCACCAGGGGAAGATGTTACCTCCTGAGAAACCTGCAGTTCCCACAGCCAAAGTGCAGAGCAGAGCAGAAGAGAAACCAGCCAACCTGAGGGCTGAAGGGCAGAAGGATCTTACTTAATGCAAGGATATATATACCTGAGGAAGTTTTGGTGACCAAGGATAAAGCCAGCATTAGGGCATACGGGCCTTGGGATAAAGACAGACAGGAGTTCTGAGGAATAGTGCACAGGATTTCTGAGGAAAGGTGCAGCCTGATCTGTAAGTGTTTTAACTCTCTGAGTATCTTGCAAGAACATTGTGCCTGCCATTTGTAAAAGCCTGCTTATAATTGCTACTGCCATGTGGAACTGAACCTAGCATGTACAAAGTTGACTGTTTCCAGTAAAAGGAAGTTTTAGTTCACCACAACATCGTGTTCCTCAATTAATCCTATCATTAATCGGTGTGCCACCGTTACCGGCACTGGCGTCACAAACTTAAAGGGATCTTGCCACCGGCACTTTAAACTTGCAACATCCAGGGCACCTCATCTACCACCGGCCTGGTCCCTATATACAGAAAGTGCCCCAGAGGATCCAAGTGCCAGCCTCTCCATCACTGCTGTACGCCTGCCCAGGGTCTCCCATAAACTGTGAGTAACCAAGAGCAACCCTCGTTTGCCTATTAACCGTGACCTCACCATCGCAATACTCTGCAGGGCTGCATACTGCACATGCACGGCCACCGCTGTTGGATTACAGGGTGGTCGTAACTAGGGATGAGCGAATCGACTTCGGATGAAACATTGATTGGAACCGAAACCGAGTTCGGGAGATGTTTATTTTACAGTATAAATCAATTTCTAAAGTTATTATGCAAAGTCTCGCGAGACTTCGCCGAGTAATAACTTTGGCTCATTGGAGCCAATACATCCTAATACTGTACGGAGCGCTCGCTCCGTACAGTATTGAAACAAAGTTTTATGCGAATCGACTTTGGATGTTTCATCTGAAATCGATTCGCTCATCCCTCTGGAAACGAGCAGTGTATAATGTGATAAATGAATCTAGCCACTAAAGGAAGCAATATGGACAATCACAATACATTAGTGAGTGCCTTGTATTAACTTTCTCTACATGATAAATGCTATTTGCTGAAGTGAGAGAATCCCTTAAAGAGTAATAGGTGAATGGTTACCTGTTGGACACTAAAACATATTTTATTAGTTTTTACAACTTTTTCTTTTATTCTGTAACTTTTCACACCGCAGCGGGCAGAACAAATCATAGTGAACATGACACAGAGGATGTGCAGTATTTTTAAGAAAATCCGTCTTCTATGGAAACCTGCAATATTTGCCAACGCAAATTTACTATAGCTAAAACTATCCGGCGTCATGAAGTCGTGTGTGAATCATAACTACATTGCGGACACAAGGTTACATGGGTAAGGTTACAAACGACACGATCAGAATTTTATGCAGTAATCTCAGTATTGGTGGCTTTCAGCAATTAGAAGATTTTAGCAAGACCCTTGCTTGGTGTCATGCTCACCTGTACCCTAGCATTGCCCTCTCATTTCCATGATATTATGTCTGCCGTTATTGATCCTGACTAGCCCATAGGGACAGAACCAAGTGTATTGATACAATAATGTGAAATGAATACAATTGATAGAATAATAATACAGATGTAGCAGAGCTAAGCCATTTGGCACACCTTGCCCAATGTTTTTACATAAGGCTGTATGTAAACCTGCAATAGCTAGTATTGATCGCGAATATTCTAATTGCGAATTTTTATCACGAATATCGGCACTTTGAGAATTCGCTAAGATGTAGAATATAGTGATATATTTGTAATCGCAAATATTCTAGATTTTTTTTCATCAGTAACCTCCCTTCTTGCTTGTGGGCCAATGAGAAGGCTGCAATGTCTTTGTCAGAGCTTAGCAACATCCCTAGCAACCAATAGGAACGTTGCCGACCCCTTACTATATAAGAACCTCCCCAGCAGTTCTGAGAGAGCAGTGACATTGCTGAGCTCTGTGCTTTCATCTGGATCCTATTCCTTATCCAATTGCATTAGATAGATAGCTCATATATATAATACAGATAGTCAGTGCAGGGTGTTAGGTAGTGTGATAGGGATTACTGTTTCTCTGCTGTCCAGACATACAGTGAGTATGCGAAAGTTTGGGCAACCTTGTTAATCGTCATGATTTTCCTGTATAAATTGTTGGTTTTTAACGATAAAAAATGTCAGTTAAATATATCATATAGTGTTGAGCGCGAATATTCGAAAAGCGATTTTTTTTTGCGAATATCGCAACTTCGCGATTTCGCGAATATTTCGAATATAGTGCTATATATTCGTAAAAACGAATATTCGTTTTTTTTTTTTTTTCACGAAATTACAGTACACATATAATTGATTGTTTCCCAAAGGTCCAAAAGCTCAGATCTTACTCACATTGCCTAGAAAGTGATTGAGGCGCGAATCTTCGTAAGGCGATTTTATTAGCGCACAGGCAAATATCGGCACTTCTGGGACAAGTGCCGATATTCGCCTGTGCGCTAATAAAATCGCCTTACAAAGATTCGCGCCTCAATCACTTTCTAGGCAATGTGAGTAAGATCTGAGCTTTTGGACTTTTGGGAATCAATCGAGAAACAGTGGGGGGTGATGACAGTAGTTGACAGAGTACAGATCAATGTAATCTGTAAGGTGGAAACTAAAATAAAAAATACGAATATTCGTAAATCGAATTTTACGAAGTTCGAAGTATTCGCGAATATGGTGCTATACTATATGAATGCACAGGCCTTTGCCTCTCTGTTCTGGGGACAAGTGTAGATATTCGCATGTGCGCTAATAAAATCGCCTTACGAAGATTCGCAACTCAATTCAATCACTAATGTATGAATCATACATTAGTGATTGAATTGAGTTGCGAATCTTTGTAAGGCGATTTTATATAGCGCACATGCGAATATCTACACTTGTCCCCAGAACAGAGAGGCAAAGGCCTGTGCATTCATATAGTATAGCACCATATTCGCGAATACTTCGAACTTCGTAAAATTCAATTTACGAATATTCGTATTTTTTATTTTACTTTCCACCTTACAGATTACATTGATCTGTACTCTGTCAACTACTGTCATCACCCCCCACTGTTTCTCGATTGATTCCCAAAAGTCCAAAAGCTCAGATCTTACTCACATTGCCTAGAAAGTGATTGAGGCGCGAATCTTTGTAAGGCGATTTTATTAGCGCACAGGCGAATATCGGCACTTGTCCCAGAACAGAGGCAAAGGGCTTTGCATTCTTACATTAGTGATTGAATTGGGTTGAGAATCTTCGTAAGGCGATTTCATTAGCGCACATGCGAATTTTGCGTCTCATAATATGTATTATGCGATGCGAAAATTCGAATTATCGCATATGCGAAATAATAACGAATTCGAATATTCGCGAATATTTTACGAATATTCTTTCGAATATTCGCGAAATTTCGCGAATTCGAATATGGGACATGCAGCTCAACACTAATATCATATCGGAGACACACACAGTGATATTTGAGAAGTGAAATGAAGTTTATTGGATTTACAGAAAGTGTGCTATAATTGTTTAAACAAAATAAGGCTGGTGCATAAATTTGGGCACCACAAAAAAGAAATGAAATCAATATTTAGTAGATCCTCCTTTTGCAGAAATTACAGCCTCTAAACGCTTCCTGTAGGTTCCAATGAGAGTCTGGATTCTGGTTGAAGGTATTTTGGACCATTCCTCTTTACAAAACATCTTTAGTTCATTCAGGTTTGATGGCTTCCGAGCATGGACAGCTCTCTTTAAGTCACACCACAGATTTTCAGTTATATTCAGGTCTGGGGACTGAGATGGCCATTCCAGAACGTTGTACTTGTTCCTCTGCATAAATGCCTTAGTGGATTTTGAGCAGTGTTTAGGGTCGTTGTCTTGAAAGATCCAGCCCCGGCGCAGCTTCAGCTTTGTCACTGATTCCTGGACATTGGTCTCCAGAATCTGCTGATACTGAGTGGAATCCACGCGTCCCTCAACTTTGACAAGATTCCCAGTCCCTGCACTGGCCCCACAGCCCCACAGCATGATGGAACCACCACCATATTTTCCTGTAGGTAGCAGGTGTTTTTCTTGGAATGCTGTGTTCTTTTTCCTCCATGCATAACGCCCCTTGTTATGGCCAAATAACTCAAATTTTAGTTTCATCCGTCCACAGCACCTTATTCCAAAATGAAGCTGGCTTGTCCAAATGTGCCTTAGCCCACCGCAAGCGGCACTTTTTGTGCTGTGGGCGGAGAAAAGGCTTCCTCTGCATCCCTCTCGCATACAGCTCTCCTTGTGTAAAGTGCGCCAAATGGTTGAACGATGCACAGTGACTCCATCTGCAGCAAGATGATGTTGTAGGTCTTTGGTGCTGGTCTGTGGGTTGACTCTGACTGTTCTCACCATTCGTCGCTTCTGTCTATCCGAGATTTTTCTTGGTCGGCCACTTCGAGCCTTAACTTGAGCTGAGCCTGTGGTCTTCCATTTCCTCAATATGTTCCTAACTGTGGAAACAGCTGAAATCTCTGAGAGCTTTCTGTATCCTTCCCCTAAACCATGATGGGGAACAATCTGTGTCTTCAGGTCATTTGAGAGTTGTTTTGAGACCCCCATGTTGCTACTCTTCAGAGACAATTAAAAGAAGAGGGAAACTTACAATTGACCCCCTTAAATACTCTTTCTCATAATTGGATTCACCTGTGTATGTAGGTCAGGGGTCGCTGAGATTACCAAGCCAATCTGAGTTCCAATAATTAGTTCTAAAGGTTTTGGAATCAATAAAATGACAACAACAACAGAGACCACGTGTAGCACCGGCCTGATTGTGTGTAAACAATTATCGCACACTTTCTGTAAATCCGATAAACTTCATCTCACTTCTCAGATATCACTGTGTGCGTCTCCTATATGATAGATTTAACTGACTTTTTTTTTTATCGTAACAACCAACGATTTATACAGGAAAATCATGACGATTAACAAGGTTGCCCAAACTTTCGCATCTCACTGTACATGCTACAGACATAGTGCTGTGATGTCACAACAATACTTAGTGCACCAATCAGTAATATCTACTCAGACCTGATAAAATGTGAAGTTGCATGTATTGCGCAAAAAATATGCGCATCATTAGTGCCGATTTGCGCAATCACAAAAATAATGACTGGAATATTATGCAAAAAATTTTGCAACAACGAATATTGCCTATGCCGCTCATCACTACTAATAGCTACATAGCAAACCCGACACTGCTACATCTAAATGTAACATTTCCAGCGCATATAGGGTATATATATATGTAAACCTTTTGGACGATGAAATGTTTAGGCATACCCCCCGCATAGCTGCACACCCCCTTTGGGACTAACATCATGTTCTTTGGTGAAGATTGATAAAATATAGACCCCCCACTCCTCTGTCAGCGCCATGTGTGAGTAAAGCTCCAGACCTTATATGTGTATGATTATTTGGTGGTGAAAGCCTCCTTCCTCTTCCTTAGGCAACGCATTTCAGGTACATTGTTTTTGGAATCTCTCCCAAAATCCTGCTTCATATTTTCTCTTCCCCCCCAGTCTCTGGGGCAGAAATGAAAAATGTCAGGGTGGAAATACAGTATGTGGAGCCGTTGTACTGAGACGTGAAGTATCCTCCACAGACCTGTGTATTTCATGTGGTGTCAAAGTGATTAAAGATCATTGTGCGTGAACGTTCTCCCCGGCTGTGGCCATACAAGGTGTGTCTGTCTGCGCTTAACCTCACAATGGTTCTTTCATTGCAAGCAGCCAAGAATATGAACCTGATAACACATTAGAGACAGTGGAACAGGAAAAAGAGGGGCCAAGTAGCAAAAGACTAAGGGGTCTCCCCATTACGGAGCTGACCTTTCCCACCTATTTGCTATTAATGCAGTTTCTCTACAGAGGCGATCATGCACATGTAGCAAAAGGGGTGGGACCAACCAGGGCTGGGCCCTTCTTTTCAAGGGCCCCATAGCAGCTGCGTTCTACCCTACTGCATTCACCAGAAAGGGTATGTCCACATCCTATTGTTCCCAATGGGAATCCAGGTTGCCATTCACATGGAATAACCCCACTGAATGGGGCTAATCTGTGGTTAGATCCGTGAAATGACAAATGACAGTGCTGGACCAAAATCAACACGTGATATTTCACCACTACGGATACTGTGGGCATCCATGGATGTGTATTCTCTGCAGACCAGATCTGTGGTCAGCAGACTGAAAGGGGGGCATGAGGACCTGTCAGTGTGAGAAAGAGGAGGCATGAGGACCTGTCAGTGTGAGAAAGAGGGGGCATGAGGACCTGTCAGTGTGAGAAAGAGGGGGCATGAGGATCTGTCAGTGTGAGAAAGAGGGGGCATGAGGATCTGTCAGTGTGAGAAAGAGGGGGCATGAGGACCTGTCAGTGTGAGAAAGAGGAGGCATGAGGACCTGTCAGTATGAGAAAGAGGGGGCATGAGGACCTGTCAGTGTGAGAAAGAGGGGGCATGAGGACCTGTCAGTGTGAGAAAGAGGGGGCATGAGGACCTGTCAGTGTGAGAAAGAGGGGGCATGAGGACCTGTCAGTGTGAGAAAGAGGGGGCATGAGGACCTGTCAGTGTGAGAAAGAGGGGGCATGAGGACCTGTCAGTGTGAGAAAGAGGGGGCATGAGGACCTGTCAGTGTGAGAAAGAGGGGTAATGAGGACCTGTCAGTGTGAGAAAGAGGGGGCATGAGGACCTGTCAGTGTGAGAAAGAAGGGACATGAGGACCTGTCAGTGTGAGAAAGAGGGGGCATGAGGACCTGTCAGTGTGAGAAAGAGGGGGCATGAGGACCTGTCAGTGTGAGAAAGAGGGGGCATGAGGACCTGTCAGTGTGAGAAAGAGGGGGCATGAGGACCTGTCAGTGTGAGAAAGAGGGGGCATGGGAAGCTGTCAGTTTGAGAAAGAAGGGACATGAGGACCTGTCAGTGTGAGAAAGAGGGGGCATGAGGACCTGTCAGTGTGAGAAAGAGGGGGCATGGGAAGCTGTCTGTGCGAAATTTGAGGCGCAAGGAGCTGTCTTAATGTGGGTTTACCCTGCGCAATGTTACAGCCGATTGTCGGGAAGGAAGCGTTCCTTCCTGACAGTCAGCTGCGCATTCAGTGAAGGAGACTGCTGCATTTACATGCAGCGATCACCTCCACAGTATGAAGACGAGAGGTTGCTATAGTAATCCCCTGTCCTCATACAGGATCATTGTTTCTGGGCAGCAGATCGATGTTTACACTGCACGATCTGCTGCCCAGAAACGATGATTGATGTGCCTGCACGGACGATAGGATCGCCAGATGAACATGCGCTTTGCTCGTTGATCAGGTGATCGGCGGCACATTTGCACAGGCAGATTTTCCGGAACGTGCGTTTGCAGGAACCTTCATTTCTGATAATTTGCCCGATTATTGGGCAGTGCAAGTCCACCTTTATGGAAAGAGAAGGCATGGGGAGCATTGTGTGAGAAGGAGGGAGAATGTGGAGCAGTCAGAAAGAGAGGGCATGGAGACAAGTCTTGTTGGTGATGCAGGGACATAGTGGTGGTTGTATGTCCTATGTGACTGCGGGTGTGTATCTGCTGTTTTTGTGGTGCAGCCTTGGTGTGTAGTGTGAGTAGTATCATTGTGTGAGGCGCATGAGTGGTACATAGAGGGGTCTGGGAGCTGATTTTTTATTTGATATGATTTGGGGTCTGAATTTGTCTAGGAGGTCTCATCTGAGTAGTGAGAGATACAACCAAGCAGTGCGTGTTGTGTGCCGCTATTTTTCAGTGAGTGAGGGGCAGGCTTTGGCTGCCAAGACTGCTTTTTAGTCCAAGTCCAGTCTTGTTCAGACATATATAGGTCAAACATCTAATGTGCATGGAGCCTTCTGGCCCTCTTCCAACATCAGATTCCAGGGGAGAGAAGAACTGGGCTGTTGGATTTCAACGCATCCAATCCTTTTGTTCTAGAGAGATGAGCCATTGCCAGAGATGTCCGACAGCAGCTTACTTCCCATTCAGAACACATGCAGCTAGGCTCAGGGGTGGTCAGGAGAGATGGCCAAATGTATGGCCAGCTTTAAGGGCGATCCATTGGTAGGGACTCTTTAGGACGACGCATCATGTAAAACGTATGCAAAATAACTCCCCTCCAAAAGGAAGAAAGTTGTCTCTCTAGTGTCACCTATAGGTGGCGCCCCTGTAAGTTAGTGTGTAGCTAAAGAACATGGACTCTAGTTCTGTAGAGAGTGCGGTTTCTGAGTTGCTTCTCGTCAGTACAGGATAGGGCTCTGGTTGGCCATGATGTCTCTTCAAATGTTCTGGATATGGATGCGGACAACACACACACGATGTGTGATTCTCATGGCCCAATGGTTTCCAACCGCCCGAGCATGCACAATGCTAGTGCTGTAGGAGGGCCAGCGAGGCAGTTTGACTATGTGCCAGAAAGCCATACCTCCTCCACATCTGTCATAATAAAAGTATCAGCTCCCCTGAAGTCTTCAGCGAATTCCTTCACCTCTTTATATTGTGGTTTAAGTAAAATAAATGACATCTTACAGAGAGAAGTAAACTGCAGACTGAGGGTCTTGTATCCTGTAAATTATGCCGGAGTCGTGAAAATGGAGGAAACATAAACTTCATACAGAAAGGGAGGGCGACGCTTCTTCATGAACTGCATGGACTATTAAAGTCTGTTATTCAGATGCTACAAAGTGTGCAGGGTTTTTGGTAGTGGGAAGGTGAAGGACAGATACTCAAGGACTGAGCCTCTGGAGCTCTGCGGTGTCTGTCATTGTGCCCCTGAGTATGTGCCTATTGTCTGCTGTAGACCAGAGGCGTGGAACAAGAGGTCTACTCTTTACCCGGATCTATCTATCTATCTATCTATCGTATATCTGTCTGAATCTGTCCTCTTTCTATCCATCTGAAAAAAGTTGAAGAGCAGCACACAAATAAAAGCTGGTGCAATACCTTGAAGCAGACCATGGACCTGATCTTATTAGATAGATGCAAAAAAGGCCAAGGCAGCGCTCAGATATCTGTGAAAATCAGGGGTATTTTATTAACCCATGTGGTAACAGCAACGTTTCAGCTCACTCCATGGAGCCTTTGTCAAGATATGGAGTGGGCTGAAACGTTGCTGTTACCACATGGGTTAATAAAATACCCCCTGTTTTTCACGGATATTTGAGTGCTGCCTTGGCCTTTTATGCATCTATCTATCTCTCTCTTTCTTTTTTATCTATCTTTCTATTTCTTTTTTTTTATCTATCTTATTTTGTATCTGTCTATCATTTGTGTTTTATCTCAGATATACACATACATTTAGAATTTCTAAAGTTACAATTTCCAGAGTTACCCTGAATAGAAATGTAGTGTTGTGTATGTTGTATATATTCGTCCTTTCCACGATTTCTTATTGTGGCATATCTATATCGCATCCAGATGGAGTCTTACATTATGTCCTTCCATGTGCCCGCTGGCCATCGCACAATGATCCTTTGTTAAGGTGGCAGCACAGGTCTGCGGTTACATTCTTACGTTCTGCTCTCTCTCTCTCTGGGTAAGGAATTCCATCTTTGTTCCCATGTTTCAGTTCCCCGCAGTCATTGTATTGTCTCCGGTGAACAATGGATCGTGTTGCCGTGTACGGTATTGAGTGCAGCACTGGCGGTCAGTCCTAACTTTCCCTTTTAACTTTTTCCCGAATGTATTTCTTTTGAGAGCTCTCCTTGCCGGGCAGTCATATTACAGTAAGATGTAGCTATTTGGAACATAAGAAGATTACATTAATTACATAATTAACAAGCAGCCAAGTTCAATCCAAGGTTAAACTGGGGTTTCTTGGCCTGACCAGAGGAAGTGATTCTGAGAACCCATCAGCCAGGGTTCGACTGGTCATAGACCCTACATGGAAATTTCCTAGTGGGCCGATGCCCACGGGGCCACCTGAGCCCTCCTTACAGCCGCTGGCCAAGTAAGTAAAGATGTGTGGTGCTCTCAGCATTAAAGGGGCCCTCTCACTTCAGCAAATAGAATTTATCATGTAGAGAACGTTAATACAAGGCACTTACTAATGTATTGTGATTGTCCATATTGCCTCCTGTGCTGGCTGGATTCATTTTTCCATCACATTATACACCATATTATACACTTCTCATTTCCATGGTTACGACCACCCTGCAATCCAGCAGTGGTGGTCATGCTTTCACACTTTAGGAAAAAGTGCCGGCCTCTCTGGTGGCTGGGACCGTGGGAGCGCATATAGGATGGTGCTTTTTACTATAGTGTTCAAGCACGACCGCCACTGATGGATTACAGGATGGTCATAATCATGGAAACAAGCAGTGTATAATATGATGGAAAAATGAATCTAGCCAGCAAAGAAGGCAATATGGACAATCACAATACATTAGTAAGTGCCTTGTATTAACTTTCTCTACATAATAAATGCTGAAGTGACACAGCCCCTTTAATGTTAGGAGCACCAAGTACTGACACACCTGGATGGTGGCTGCGGGTACCCTCCTGAATTCAACTGTATCGTAAACCTTAGGACGGTGGTACAGTTAAAGGGGTTATCCAATATTATAAACAGCCCCCCCCCCCATGTGCCAGGCCCCTCAGAGGGAATATACTTACCCCGCTCCCTGCGCTGCTCCTGGTCTCTGCATCGCCGATGCTTCTCCCTGTACACGGATGTCGGTGGAGAGCAGCCAATGGCAGGAGGGGACAGAGACGAACCTCCCTAGAGTCACTCGCGATGCTAGGGAGGCTCTTCCCGTCCCCCCTGCCATTGGCTGCTCCCCCCCCCGACACCGGATGTTTTTATCCGTGTACAGGTGTACAGGGAGAAGCAGCAGTGGCGGTGCGGGAACCAGATTTTTTTTTACTGATTACATATCCTCTGGATAGGTCATTAGTATCTGATCATTGGGGGTCCGACATCCGGGACCCCCGCAGATCAACTGCAGAGCGCCGTACATTGTATAGTGGCCGCCCCTTGGTAATGCACTCAGCCCCATTCACTTGAATGGGGCTGAGCCGCTCCTAGGTGACGTGACCGATGAACGTGTCGTCACTTGGCCTAGGAAAAGCAGAGAGAAGCCACTGCCTTCGCAAACAGCTGATCGGTGGGGGTCCCATGAAAAATATTCTACAGTTTTCAAACCAGCACCTGGATCTAAATACTTTTGTAATTGCATGTAATTATATATTTAGCATAGCCACTGAGTTATTCAATAAAACGTATATCTGTACAGCGCCACCTGCAGTTTATTTTTCTTATTTCTTTGTCCTGCTCACTGAGAAGGCCGCACATGCTCAGTTTTATCCTTCAACTGCCTCCTGAGCTGTGATAGGGAGAGCATGGGCCACGCCCCCTTAGATGCAGCAGAAAAGACACTCCCCTTGAGCTGTCAGCTTGATATAAATCTAGCAGAGCAATGAATGAGGAGATCTCTGGACCATGTGAGGTACAGGGCTGGTTCTAGCTTTGTTAGAAAGAGAATTGTCATGTACTATATGATGTCCGATTTTCATTTTTGACATTAGTGATGGGACAACCCCTTTAAGTTGCCAGTCCACCCCTGCCGTCAGCTTTAGTGACACGTTTGGTTTAGGAAGCACTTGTATTCCCCGTGAACAGTCCCAGAGCAGGAACTATGTTGTGCAGTTCCTCTGTTACTCTTCCTGGAACCATATGAATAAATTGACAACTTGGTGTCACCTTTCCCCTTGTTAATGAGCGGCGTCCTTATTCAATGTAATAGTGTCCAGTCAGTGATGGCAGTATCAGAGAGTCAAATCCCGCATTTTACCCGTATCCCTTATGGAGTTGTTCCTAACATGACTGTGATATCACATCACAAAAGCCACTAAAAAGTCAAGTAGAAGTTTATTACAACTGTTCATTTAACTTTTTAAAGGGGTTTAAAGGAATTATACAAGATGGCTTCATGGTCTCCGGCTACCCATCATAGAATGCGAAGAGGATGGGTTGCATCCACATTCATAGCTGCCCAGGGTCACGGGGGAGAGTGGATGAAGGGGAATGGGACCTTGCTATACACTGTTGCTATACACTGTTGCCATCATTTGCCTCCACAGTGCTAAACACACTGTGATCCTGTGCCCCATCAGCATGTGGCAGGATTGCATCGTTACTATCTATTGTAGAGCAAAGGTCAAGCACCACTCCATCCTGAACAGGCCCAACCTTTCTCAATATGAAATATGCCTTTGTCACGGACGTTCCCGCGACAGGTGGCAGGAGATCGGTGAGACTGGCAACACGTGGTTTGATCTGATTTCCGTTTGGATCAAATGACGTCTGTGTTGTTTCTGGTGCTTGCCGCACCTTCTTTCCCCAGGTGAGGCTATTAGGGTCATTTAACTTCCTCTATTTATTGTTGTTTCTCCCACAATGCTATGCGGTTTATAGCTTCAGTTTGAGTTGTGGAAAGCTGGTGTGTGGATCTCGGCTGAGTTCCTGGTGCTGCCATAGCCACTTGAAGTTAAGTGTTTTCTTTCCCTTTTGTATTTTGTTTGTGTTATTTTGTGTGTTGCATTTCCCTGTCATTTGTATTAAGGCCTGAGGGAGACTCCTGTTCATCCTTCCTTTTGGAGGAACAGGTTGTCTCAGTCCTGACATTAGTACCATGGTCCAATAGGGTGAGTTGGGACATTAGGTATTCCTGTGTATGAACTCACCTACCTCTGGGGTCTGTTCATACTGGTAGTCAGTCAGGACTTAGGGTTTTACTAGGAGGTGTCCATCTTCCTTCCCTAGTTTCCAGACCTTATTCCCTCACCCCTTTCCCTCCTATGTTCGGTGTGGTGTTTCCCTCCCACACCCAAACGTAACAGCTGTCAGGCTAAACAGCTGACAGGAAAACTCAGCACTGTGATCGTGCACCGTGTTCCTGTCAGGCTGCTCAGCCATGACGGCATATGGCAGTATTGCATCATTACTATCTATTCTAGAGTAGACTTACAATAGATAGTAATGGAGAGATCCTGTATGAGATAGATAATCTTTTGACATGTTAAAAAATTATCGTTTGCAGGCGGCAGATTGTGGTATCTAATGACGATCTGCCGCCGGTAAACCACTATACAGCATGGGGACGAGCGATGGCATAGAGATCGCTCCTTCCCATGCTGCAGAGGATATCACTGCATGTAACAGTAGTCTCCTCCACTAGAGAGCAGATGATTGCCCGGAATGAACGCTTCTCTCCCGACAATCGTCTGTGTAATACAGCCTTAAGGCTACATTCACCCAATGGATTTTGAAAACAGGCTTTTAAAAACAGTGCAGAATCTAAGCGTATTTTAAAAGGGGGGTTGTTTTTTAAGGCATTTTTTTTTTAACTTTTTTGTGCAGTTTTGACACACAATATACAGTAATGCGAATCTGCATTTCTGCATGCGGTTTTTAGTGCAGATCCACACAAAAAACGCACATACGTGTGTGTTTTATATTTATCTCAATTTGTGGATTCTGCACTAAGAGAGTACATTGCTTCTGTTTTCCTTGCTTTTTTCTATGTGGATAAAAAAGCAAGTGCTGCTTCCCATTCAAATAAATATGAAGCTGTTTGGAGGTGTTTTTGGTGTGGATTCCACTGGGAAAATGCACCAAAATCAGTGCCAAAAAACTATTAACAGCCCCTAAGTGCACTGCCCAGACGGATACATTGTATCCACTTCTCTGCAAATGGTGAGAAACTGTAACAAAGTCTATTAGACAGTTGCCATCGGATGTGCTGTGGATCTCCTATGAGGATTTGCACATGGGAAATCCACAGTGGAATATAGCAGCAGGCAATCGGATCTTATCTGCTCACTGTATACATTTTGAAATCAACCCACGGATTTTTTAATCCACAGCATGTAAATTTCTGTCGTGGATTGTTTGTGGCTTTTTTGTGGATTTTCCTCATTGACTTCAGTGGGGAAATCAAAATACATTTAGTATTGTTGCGGATCTAGCTGCAGATTACCTGTGGACATCAGCAAAATCCACAATTGCAGATTTCAAACCCATTGACCCACACCAAACCTGCGCTGCGGATTACCGGACTGTAATATATATTGATATTGCACTCAAGACCCAAAGTCAATACAGTCGTTTGCTGCCCTTTTTGCGGAGGGGTTTGTGGAAACCATTCTGTTATTAGCCTTTGGCAAGATCCATAGAACTAAATGAAGGATCAATAAGACTCTTCCAAGGTACACATTACCATCACAAGAGCCTGACAATTATGGGACATCTCCTGGTAGTTAAAGGGGTTATCCCATGACTAATGTAAAAAATTAAAATCAGACATATAGTACATGACAACAAACAAAGCTAGAACCAGCCCTGTACCTCACATGGATCCAGAGATCTCCCCATTAATTGCTCTGCTAGATTTATATCAAGCTGACAGCTCAAGGGGAGTGTCTGTTCTGCTGCAGCTAAGGGGGCGTGTCCATGCTCTCCCTATCACAGCTCAGGAGGCGTGCCCATGCTCTCCCTATCACAGCTCAGAAGGCAGTTGAAGGATGAAACTGAGCATGTGCGGCTTTCTCAGTGTGCAGGTCAAATAAATAAGAAAAAAACAAACAGCAGGTGGTGCTATAAAGATGCAGCTCTCACCTCCTCTGACGCGAGTAGACAATTATCGGGAACTAATGTTTCATTCCCGTTGTCAGCCAGTACAAATGGGCCCTTAGGCCTCTTTCACACTTGCATTGTCCGGATCCGGCGTGTACTCCACTTGCCGGAATTACACGCCGGATCCGGAAAAACGCAAGTGAACTGAAAGCATTTGAAGATGGATCCGTCTTCAAAATGCTTTCAGTGTTACTATGGCAGCCAGGACGCTATTAAAGTCCTGGTTGCTGTAGTAGTAGTGGGGAGCGGGGGAGCGGTATACTTACAGTCTGTGCGGCTCCCGGGGTGCTCCAGAATGACGTCAGAGCGCCCCATGCACATGGATGACGTGCCATGCGATCACGTCATCCATGCGCGTGGGGCGCCCTTACGTCACTCTGTAGCGCCCCGGGAGCCGCACGGACGGTAAGTATGCTGCTCCCCCGCTCCCCGCTACACTTTACCATGGCTGCCAGGACTTTAGCGTCCCGGCAGCCATGGTAACCATTCAGTAAAAGCTAAACGTCGGATCTGGCAATGCGCCGAAACGACGTTTAGCTTAAGGCCAGATCCGGATCAATGCCTTTCAATAGGCATTAATTCCGGATCCGGCCTTGCGGCAGGTGTTCAGGATTTTTGGCCGGAGCAAAAAGCGCAGCATGCTGTGGTATTTTCTCCGGCCAAAAAACGTTCCGTTCCAGAACCGAAGACATCCTGATGCATCCTGAACGGATTTCACTCCATTCAGAATGCATTAGGATAAAACTGATCAGGATTCTTCCGGCATAGAGCCCCGACGACGGAACTCTATGCCGGAACAAAAGAACGCAAGTGTGAAAGAGCCCTAAGACTGGTGCATGTACGAAATGAGAGCCAGTCCCTGCCCCAATGCAGTATGCTCCAATTCATCAGCAGAATACATCACAGTGATCGTTTTGTTGTAACCTTTAAAAGGGTTTTCCACAGTTTAGATATGGATGATCAATGTCACTTCAATGGGGGTCTAACACCTGGCACCCCCACCTATGTAAGCAGCCGTCTGCACCGGAAACTATACAGTGGACCGAGCCGAAAGCAAAAGATGATTTAGGTGCCTACACAAACGATCCAATTACCCGGCGAATGATTGTTTCGCTCGTTCATCAGGTGATTGGCTGCACCTATACACCGTGAGATAATCGCTAACGAGCGTTCCTATGAACACTTATTAGCAATTATCTGGCAGTGTCTCGGCCCGTGTAAAGGGCCCTTTAGATACCTTTCAGCTGAATGCTTGTTCCATCAACAGTCATTCCTTCTGAGTTCTGACCCTTTAAATTAGCCAATCATGCATGTGTTCTCAGTCAGGAGAGGGGAATAAGCCCATACCAGACCGATCTGGTAGTGGCCTATCTCCCTTTGCATGATGAAATATTAGATTTCTGACCCTTTTTTCCTCAACATCTGCCTTCAGGGGAGAGTCATCCCCACCAAACAGACTAGATGGTTACCAAGTGCCACCAAAGTGGGTTCGGCTGATGGTCGTCTCATGTGTTTGGCCAATTATCATTACGTTTTTTAAAGTGTAGGAAGAGATTTAATATGGTAGATTGAAATTAACCCTATCCTTTTCCTTGAAAACATTTGTAATAGTTGACCCTAAGCTGGCCCATTGAACAGTTTATGTCCACCATTTTTTCATTGCTGCGTCTTTTTGTCCATATTAGTTCATAGGGAAAAGGCACTGAAAAAAAGTTGAAAAAATTCAGTAAGCCCTGAAAACTCAGTTACAAATCCCATTCACACCTACAGTGGATATAAAAAGTCTACAAACCCCTGTTCAAATGTCAGGTTTGTGTGATGTAAAAAAAAAAGACAAAGACATCATTTCAGAACTTTTTCCACCTTTAATGTGACCTATAAACTGTACCACTCAATTGGAAAACAAACTGAAATCTTTTAGGTAGAGGGCAGAAAAAATATAAACATAAAATAATATGGTTGCATAAGTGTGCACATCCTTAAACTAATACTTTGTTGAAGCACCATTTAATTTTATTACATTTGGGTAGGAGTCTATCAGCATGGCACATTTTGACTTGCCAAGATTTGCCCATTCTTCTTTGCAAAAACATTCCAAATCTGTCAGATTGCGAGGGCATCTCCTGGGCACTGCCCTCTTCAGATCACCCCACAGATTTTCAATCGGATTCAGGTCTGGGCTCCGGCTGGGCCATTCCAAAACTTTAATCTTCTTCTGGTGAAGCTATTCCTTTGTTGATTTGGATGTATGCTTTGGGTCGTTGTCATGCTGAAAGATGAAGTTCCTCTTCATGTTCAGCTGTCATGTCCTGCTCTGACTATGTACAGAGGTCAGCCAGAATAGCAGCACGTGTTTAGTGTTCTGTTTTGGAGCCGTGCTGGATCCGCCTCCCATCAGGTGCACTGGGTGGGGTCATTAGTTTAAATAGCTCTCTATCCCAGTGCTCTGAGCGGGTTATAGAAATCATTCTGGCCTTGGAAGCAAGGAGGGAAGGTTGTCTGTTCCAGCTCAGAAAAGATAAGTGTTGTTTCAGTTTTTGTTGTTTGCTATCTTGGTTGTGTTGGTGTCATCTGCTCCTATTCCCCTTTTCACCATCTCAGGAAATCTAGGGTGTTTTAGTCAACCATGGTAACCCCAAAACTATAGGAGCTGGCAAATCCTTCATGACAAAACAAGACATAATCTCAACATGTGAATCACCAACCCTTAAGTGAATACCATGAGCAATGTGAGTGAGACTCCTTTGAGAAAGAGGGGAATAGGAGCAGCCTGCTCACACAGAACCTGGATGGGAGAGATAGCACCAACACAACCAAGATAGCAAACAACAAAAACTGAAACAACACTTATCTTTTCTGAGCTGGAACAGACAACCTTCCCTCCTTGCTTCCAAGGCCAGAATGATTTCTATAACCCGCTCAGAGCACTGGGATAGAGTGCTATTTAAATTAATGACCCCATCCAGTACACCTGATGGGAGGCGGATCCAGCACGGCTCCAAAACAGAACACTAAACACGTGCTGCTATTCTGGCCGACCTCCGCACATAGTCAGAGCAGGACATGACATCAGCTTTCTAGCAGAAGACTGAAGGTTTTGTGCCAATATTGACTGGTATTTGGAACTGTTCATAATTCCCTCTGGCTTAACTAAGGCCCCAGTTCCAGCTGAAGAAAAACAGCCCCTTGGCATGATGCTGCCACCACCATGCTTCACTGTGGGGATGGTGTTCTTTTGGTGATGTGCAGGGTTGTTTTTGGGCCAAACATATCTTTTGGAATTGTGGCCAAAAAGTTCAACCTTGGTTTCATCAGACCATAACACCTTTTCCCACATGCTTTTGGGAGACTTCAGATGTGTTTTTGCAAAATGTAGCCTGGCTTGGATGATTTTCTTTGTAAGAAAAGGCTTTCGTCTTGCCACTCTACCCCATAGCCCAGACATATGAAGAATACGGGAGATTGTTGTCACATGTACCCCACAGGCAGTACTTGCCAGATATTCCTGCAGCTCCTGTAATGTTGCTGTAGGCCTCTTGGTAGCCTCCAAGACCAGTTTTCTTCTCGTCTTTTTATCAATTTTGGAGGGACGTCTAGTTCTTGGTAATGTCACTGTTGTGCCATATTTTCTCCACTTGATGATGACTGTCTTCACTGTGTTCCATGGTATATCTAATGCCTTGGAAATTCTTTTGTACCCTTCTTCTGACTGATACCTTTTAACAATGAGATCCCTCTGATGCTCTGGAAGGTCTCTGTGGACCATGGCTTCTGCTGTAGGATGCGACTCAGAAAATTTCAGGAAATACCAACTAGAGCAGCAGAACTTTAAATAATGACAGGTGTATGCTGACTCCTATTTAACAGGATTCTGAATGTGATTGCTTAATTCTGAACACAGCCACATCCCCAGTTATAAGAGGGTGTGCACACTTATGCAACCACATTATTTTTTTCTTTTTCTTCCCTCCACCTAAAAGATTTCAGTTTGTTTTTCAATTGAGTTGTACAGTTATAAAAAAAAATAGACAAAGATAAATCATTTCAGAACTTTTTCCACCTTTAATGTGACCTACATTAAAGGTGGAAAAAGTTCTGAAATGATTTATCTTTGTCTCATTTTTTTTATATCACAGAAACCTGACATTTTAACAGAGGTGTGTAGACTTATGACACATTTTTTAGCTTGTGATGGGAACTGCAGCAAAATGCAAAGTCTGAATATAAAATAATTTAGCTGCTGATTGGTGCTTTAGATCATGCTGAGACTTCCTGCTGTGCTAGAGGGAGAGGGAACTGCTTCAGCAATGGAAATCTGATTGTAGTACCCATGTTTTTTTATTTTTCAAGATAATCTTTGGTGGTATTAACCACTTTAAGGCTTGATTTCTTAGTAGAGATGAGCAAATTTCTTGAAATTCATTTTGAGTCTGATTCTAACTAAAGGATCTGAAGATTCTTGATATGAGAACAAATAAATTTGTCCCAAATTGAAAGTGTATATCACATGCTGAATATTTTTTTCTCTTTTGTATTTCACTTTAAAAATTTTTGTACATATATATTTATATATATATATATATATATATATATATACTTACAGTTGCAAGAAAAAGTATGTGAACCCTTTGGATTGATATGGATTCTGCACAAATTGGTCATAAAATGTGATCTGATCTTCATCTAAGTCACAACAATAGACAATCACAGTCTGCTTAACCTAATAACACACAAAGAGTTAAATGTTACCATGTTTTTATTGAACACACCATGTAAACATTCACAGTGCAGGTGGAAAAAGTATGTGAACCCTTGGATTTAATAACTGGTTGAACCTCCTTTGGCAGCAATAACTTCAACCAAACGTTTCCTGTAGTTGCAGATCTGACGTGCACAACGGTCAGGAGTAATTCTTGACCATTCCTCTTTACAGACCTGTTTCAGTTCAGCAATATTCTTGGGATGTCTGGTGTGAATCGCTTTCTTGAGGTCATGCCACAGCATCTCCATCGGGTTGAGGTCAGGACTCTGACTGGGCCGCTCCAGAAGGCGTATTTTCTTCTGTTTAAGCCATTCTGTTGTTGATTTACTTCTATGCTTTGGGTCGTTGTCCTGTTGCAGCACCCATCTTCTGTTGAGCTTCAGCTGGTGGACAGATGGCCTTAAGTTCTCCTGCAAAATGTCTTGATAAACTTGGGAATTCATTTTTTCCTTCGATGATAGCAATCCGTCCAGGCCCTGACGCAGCAAAGCAGCCCCAAACCATGATGCCCCCACCACCGTACTTCACAGTTGGGATGAGGTTTTGAGGTTGGTGTGCTGTGCCTCTTTTTCTCCACACATAGTGTTGTGTGTTTCTTCCAAACAGCTCAACTTTGATTTCTTCTGTCCACAGAATATTTTGCCAGTACTGCTGTGGAACATCCAGGTGCTCTTGTGCCAACTGTAAACGTGCAGCAATGTTTTTTGTGGACAGCAGTGGCTTCCTCTGTGGTATCCTCCCATGAAATCCATTCTTGTTTAGTGTTTTACGTATCGTAGATTCGCTAACAGGGATGTGAGCATATGCCAGAGACTTCTGTAAGTCTTTAGCTGACACTCTAGGATTCTTCTTCCCCTCATTGAGCAGTCTGCGCTGTGCTCTTGCAGTCATCTTTACAGGACGGCCACTCCTAGGGAGAGTAGCAGCAGTGCTGAACTTTCTCCATTTATAGACAATTTGTCTTACCGTGGACTGATGAACAGCAAGGCTTTTTGAGATACTTTTATAACCCTTTCCATCTTTATGCAAGTCAACAATTCTTAATCGTAGGTCTTCTGAGAGCTCTTTTGTGCGAGGCATCATTCACATCAGGCAATGCTTCTTGTGAAAAGCAAACCCAGAACTGGTGTGTGTTTTATAGGGCAGGGCAGCTGTAACCAACACCTCCAATCTCATCTCATTGATTGGACTCCAGTTGGCTGACACCTCACTCCAATTAGCTCTTGGAGATGTCATTAGTCTAGGGGTTCACATACCTTTTCCACCTGCACTGTGAATGGTTACATGGTGTGTTCAATAAAAACATGGTGACATTTAACTCTTTGTGTGTTATTAGTTTAAGCAGACTGTGATTGTCTATTGTTGTGACTTAGATGAAGATCAGATCACATTTTATGACCAATTTGTGCAGAAATCCATATAATTCCAAAGGGTTCACATACTTTTTCTTGCAACTGTATGTATATGTGAACAGCTCCATACCTGTAACAGGCACACAGCACACTGACTCACCATATCCTTTCCCTAGTGCTAAAACCTGACTTTCTGTCAACTATTTCAGTCTACCTAACTAAATATATCTCATTCACAGTCCCTAACTCTGTCCCTGTGCCTTTTTGCTCTGTCTGTGACAGACAAGTCCTATAGAATCAATGACTAAGCTGAGAATGGCGCCTCTGCTTGGGACCTTACATACTGCCTAATAGACCAGCCAATATCCTCCCTCCTGATAGGCTTGCCCATAATGCATTGCATTCAGCCTCACAGCCTATCAACCAGGAACCCGCCGTCTCCATCTTCCCTACTCTCATTAGGGCGCTAAATTCGGTATGAAAAATGGTGGGAGACGTTTTTGTCATTTTGTTCGATTCAAATTGGCTTTGGAAGTAGAATTTTGGGGAAATTAGTAACAAATCCATAAAATCGATTCGCTGATTATTTATGGCCGTAGATCTAATCACCTGGTAGGTAGGCCGAGAGCCTTCATTGTCCATGTGGGACTATTTACAGAAGCGGGTTGCGTGATTTATTTGCCGTCGCATTATATACTCGGAACCACTTTTTGGAGAGACACATAGGAAGTTGTAAACACGTCTGATAAAAGGAAGCTCGGAGCAGGACTAGTTGGGATAATTGCAGTGAGTCATTCTTGTGCTCGGCCCTCTCCATATGAAATCTTTCAAGTAATTATCATTCCATTCTGCTGTATGAGACGGCAATTTACTGGGGAGTAACCTGTCCTCGCAGAGAGCACTTTCTTCGGGGCCAAAATGTGAAAGTCACGTGTGCCATTAATTACAATGAGGCAGCTGGTATCATATATCCATCTCCTGGGTACTGAGATTGAGCCAGCCTGGTGCCAAGTGTAGAGAATAATCCAATATTGTGACATACTTCAGTTGTTGATGATTATCGTAGAGAAGCTGATGTAATGCGGTGCGAGTTATTACAGGTCTGCTCACGTGGTCGGGTTGCATGTTGTGGGTCTGCCTCTACCGGCATGGCCCTGTTCCTGGAGAAACGCGTTAGTTATAATTGCAGGTGCTATATTTTGTCTTACCATTTAATCTGTTCAATGGAGAACGCATAAAGCCTCATGCACGTGGCCATATTACACGACGGAGCCACAATAAGACTGCCGTAGAAGTGCAGCTTTGATTTGGTCTGTTGGATTCCATACAATAAATTAAAATCATGACATGATCCGTTTGACACGGCGGGGTTATTTCCAAGGAGAATTCTTACGTATGGCACCCAACGAAGCATTGTATGGCGGCACACAGAGACCCAAAGTGCAGGTGCTACAAATCCCATTTCTAGTATATGGGACAGATTTTTTTTTTCAGTTGCACAAATGGAGCAGGAAACCTCCAGTTGCTAGCAGTGAATGTCGACGGGGACTTCGGGCACAGCACTTAAACTGCCTTTAAAGGCAATGTTTAATCAGAAAATTACCTATTATTTAAATCATGTTTTAGAAGATTTTTTGGGTGGTTATTTTACATTTTCCATGTCAATATCTAAATTCCTTCAGTTTTTGCACTGACTACTGAACCTAATAATAGGTGCCACCTTCTAGTCTGTACAGATCATTTCTCAGCAGTCATCTTATTATCATCACAGGCAGGATTACAATGACAGGCATGAACTATTATAAATAGATAACACAGGATCCACCGTTCACAATAGGTGATATCACAGCTTATCTACGCCTTCCTGACCTCTGCACAGGTCACAGGGCATGCCTAGAAAACCCACCCATAGACATCAATAAGTCACCTCCTGTCCATTGTGTCTATGGCCCATGGTGGCAAAGCAGTTCTCTAAATGCTAACAACAGGTCCGGCACGATGGCCACCCCATAATCATATTCTCCGGTACATTAGAGCCCAATAGAGGTCTATAAGTGCCCTATTATGGCTCTGTACACCTTTAAGGTAATATACCCATAAGCAGAGGCCTTAAAGGAGTTGTCCAGTACTTAAGTATTGTTGACCTGTCCTCAGGATAGGTCATCAATATCTGATTTGTGAGGGGCTGCCACACATGGATGAGCGCAAAAGCCTCTTCAATGTATACTGAGCACAGCGCCGTACATTGTAAAGTGGCTGTGCTTGGTATTGCAACTCAGTCCCATTCACTTGAATAGGACTAAGCTGCAGGACGGCCATGTGGCCGTTGAACGTGACATCACAGCTCAAGAAGCTACTGTGCTCACCCAACACCAGGGCCCTTTATTTAAACATATTTTTCAAGAATTCTGTTATTTTTAATTTCCTATGTCCATGTCTATATTTAAACAAAAACCATAAAATTCTGCAGTTTTCTCACTGGCTGCTGACCCTAATGATAGGCGCCACTACTTGGTCTGTACAGATCACTTTGCTGCAGTTATCTGCTTATCTGTCATTCTAATCCTGCCTGTAATGATATCACCTCCGTGTATTGATAAGACGGTATCCACTAGTCACACATTTCGTACAATGACCTCTGCACAGGTCACAGAGCATGCCCAGAAACATCTACCATAGAAGTCAATACGGTCAGCTCCAGAACATCGTGTCTATGGCCGATAGGGCTGCCGTAAAGCAATTTTCTTGAAGGGGTTCTGTAGTTCTTTTTAACTGATGAGCAATCCTCTGGATAGACCATCAGCATCTGAACGGTGGGGGGTCCCGGGTGTCAGACCCCCACCGATTAGTTAAAAAGAACTGCAGAACCCCTTTTAATGCTTTCTAAATGCTGGTAAGAACAGTTCAGGCAAGATGGCCGGCCGCCCCATAGTCATGTTCAGGACATAGAATAAAGTAAATCTGCGATCAGAAAATAAAAACAGATTAGAAATAAAGGAGATGTAGTAGTATCTGGTTTTAACTGGCAGATTAATTTTTGGTGACACATTTCCTTTAAGTCCTGGACAACCCCTTTAACTTGGGTAAGGATGTGTTTTGTTGGCTTTAGTTATCGAGGCAGTGTCATCTATTCAGATATTTTTTTACATAATGAAATGACTTTACTGGAAACATCTGGAAAAAAAATAAAGAAAAAAAAGTTCCCTTTTATTTTTAAGGATGGGTGCGATTTACACCTAAGACTGAGTAAAGGCGGCTGGGCACAGGAGATGGGGAGAGCTGTCTGAGACACGACAGAAAGGTATGTAATCAATACAATTATCTCTCCAGGAGAGGATGGTGTGATGATGTGGAACAGAAATTGCAATTATGCTCTCGGTGGGAAATCTGCTCACGACCTGACAGAGAGAAGACGCTTCTTGTTTTTCTTTCAGATGACTTTTTTTTTTTTTCCCTTTGTTGTTGCACTTTGTAAAAAAAAAAATGAAAAACGCCTGATAATGGCACGCATTTCTCTCGTCATGTCTGGATCACAGGAAATAGCCATTCGTGGTAGCTTTTCAGACCTCATAGGATGTGTTTCTCCAACTCCAGCTCAGGGGTCTTCAAAGGTCACGTCAATGTCATAACTTGAAAGGGGCGACATCAGAAACCCTTAGCCGCTCAATCCTTGCGCAGAAATATTTTATGTCAACATAAAAGGACATATAAAGGGGGTGTAATGTCTAAGCTGTCAGCCCTGTCTTCTTTCCCTATCTTGACCATTGTTTAACCCTGATATCAGTCTCCAAATTCTAACCCTGAGGCCATTGCAGCAACCAGCGCTACCCTTAGGCAAGATTCACATCTGCAACAGTTTTTCCGTTCCATTCAAGGAACTAAAGAACCCCCCCCATCATATTGCAAAAATGAACAGTGCCCATCAGACCCCACTGACTATAATTTGATCAATTTGGTTACCATCAGGGAGCTAGCATCTGGGCATCTATCAGCAGATTTCCCCCTATGAAACCGGTTGACCAGGTTTTTTTTTTTTTAAAGGGGTTGCCCGGGTTCAGAGCTGAACCCTGACATTCCTCCATTTTCACCCTGGCGGCAGTTCATGCTCCAATGCTCTCCTTTGCTCTGTGCTAAATCGCGCAGGGCAAGGGCTTTTTTGTAGTGTTGAGCGAACTTGTGTTTTAAGTTCAGCGTCTAAAGTTCGGGTTATCGAAGAATCGCGTTATGGATTCCGCTACCACAGACCATAACGGAATTTAGAATCCATAACGTGATTCTTCGATAACCCGAACAGTGCAACAACAACCGCCATGTACAGTGCCTAAATAATGGTGCCACACAATGCAGCCATACAGCGCTCTAATGGTACTATCATATAGTGACCAAAAATGCATAGGAAGCTAATAACAGTTTTGT
Organism: Bufo gargarizans; assembly: GCF_014858855.1. Lineage (NCBI taxonomy): Eukaryota > Metazoa > Chordata > Amphibia > Anura > Bufonidae > Bufo > Bufo gargarizans. The sequence goes on along the minus strand of NC_058087.1, from coordinate 3,415,492 downwards.
ACAAATGTCTAAAAGATACTGCTATACAATTAAGGCTACTTTCACACTAGCGTTCGGGCGGATCCGTTCTGAACGGATCCGCTCATATTAATGCAGACGGAGGCTCCGTTCAGTACGGATCCGTCTGCATTAATAACTTTAAAAAAATTCGCAAGTGCGCAAGTAGCCTGCGCGGATCCGTTCAGACTTTCAATGTAAAGTCAATGGGGGACGGATCCGCTTGAAGATTGAGCCATATGGTGACATCTTCAAGCGGATCCGTTCCCATTGACTTACATTGTAAGTCTGAACGGATCCGTTCAGCTGTCCGCCTGTCCGTGCGGAGGCGAGCGGAGCGGAGGCGAGCGGAGCGGAGGCTGAACGCCGCCAGACTGATGCAGTCTGAGCGGATCCGCTCCATTCAGACTGCATCAGGGCTGGACGGCTGCGTTCGGGTCCGCTCGTGAGCTCCTTCAAACGGAGCTCACGAGCGGACCGACGAACGCTAGTGTGAAAGTAGCCTAAATGGAGTAAATAAGAGAATCATTACTCACCGATCCCCACCACTGCCATTCTGATACTTGCTGGGTTCCCACTGGTCTCCACCTCCTGCTCCCTGCTCGACACACTGGAAATGGCAGGACATGCCTGCTCAATCACTGGCTGAAGCGGATCACTGCTGTGGCCATTGGTTGGCTGGGCAGGCATCTCCTGCTATTTCCTGTGCATCAAGCAGAGACCAGAGGGGATTTGGTAACTGTCGGAACAGCAGCAACAGGAGATCACTGAGTTGTGTAATGCTTCTTTTTGACCCTTACATAAAACAATTTAGCCTGCCAGACAACCCCTTTAAATGATACAAAAAGGACTATCTGCAGCCACCACAAGGGGGAGCATAAGAGCTTACTGTATACTGTTTTGTTATTGCATTCAATGTATAACCAGTTGTCACGGCAGACAGGATACAAGATACACAGGATATAAACAAACAAGTGTTTAGGCAAGAAGCTGGGGATAGAGATTACCTCCTGACAAATCCCTACCAGCTCTCCCTAGACTTCTATGCCCACGTTCAGACCCTGAAGGTGTAAAAAAAACGTGTCCTCGTGCCTAGGCTGAAGATTCCCTAGAATCCCTAAGATGGTGAAAGGGGGACCTGGAGGGGGCAGGCGTCTCTCTAACAGCCTAGACAGACAACCACAAGAAAACAAAAACCAACTTATCTTTACTGAGCAGGAACAGCAAATCCTTCCTTCCTTCCTCTGAGCCAGACAGAAGCTATAACCCGCACAGGACACTGGGAGTGGACGTAATTTAAACTCAAACCAACGACCCCACCCAGTGCACCTGAAGAGAGGCGGATATAGCTCAATTCCAAAACAAAATTAAAAAGGCTACACAAGTGCTGCTAACCTGGCAGACCTCCGCACATAACCTGAGCAGGGCATGACATCAGTATGCAGTAAGCTCCCAAGTTCCCTCTAGTGGTAACTGCAGGCAGACCGAACGTTATTATTTATCATATGTCTATGCAGAAGATTTGGGCTTCTCTATCAGAAAAAACGTTTTTCTGATCTATAAAGAAATGAAGCGGCAAAAGATGTTGGATAGTGTTTGAGGGCGGACGTTCACTTTAAGCCTCAGTCTTGTAATGAGGACCCGGAGGAGCGTGCTTGGCAGGTCTGTCAGCAAACAAAGAAGAATCAGCTATAAGAATCCATGGCCTGGAATGTGATGATACGATCAGCCCTCCGAAGCTCTAGGTTCAGGGCCTTAGAGAAATGTTTTCTAGACGGCACGGAAGAAAATACCTGCCAGTCAGATATACTGTATTCAGCATCCCTTGTGAAATGTGATCGGGAACCCAGAGGAATGTGACTCTTGGAAGAGGAACAGACCCATTTACGAGAGGACAAGACACAGCGAGCACAAAGCACAGACCCAGCAGTGCCATCTCCCCCAGTCCTGTATCTGTTACCATATTAATGGGACGCATCGTAACCCACACTTGTGAGAAAGAGCTTATAAACACAAGCCGCCCGTCGCTCCTGCCCAGCGTATATCTGTCCTGTTCAGTTATGAAATTTCAGAGAGCTGGGTTACGGTCTACATGAGCAGCTTCAGCCCTGGGTTTTCTGGTAGTGCATTATTGATGGACTATCCTCAAAATAGGTCATCTATATCAGATCAGTGGAGGTCCAACTCCCAGGACAGAGCTCTGGCCGCCGCCTCCTCACAGCTTACCAACTGCAGCGCCACACATTGTATAGTGACTGTACTTGGTATTGCTGCCCAGGCCCATTCACTTGAGTCTAGGCCATGTGTTCGTTAAACATGATGCCTGCTCTTTGTAGCACCGCAGCCTCTTCAAACAGCTGATTGGTGGAGGTATCGGGAGTCTGAGGGCAGGCCATCAATATTGAACTCCTGGAGAATACCTTTAAAGTATATTTCGCAAAAAATTTACATAATTTCCAATATTTAATTTTTTTAGGCCAGTCGGTTTTTAGGGATTTGTGAATAGAAAGGGTTGTTTTTGGGTAGTTTTTGGGATCAGGTCTTAAAATGTAATTAGATTTGGGATTTTAATGTTAAGTTAGAATGTATGGTTAATGGGAATCTCTCTATCCGACTGTTTTCATAGACACATAGCTGTGGTTCACCTGATTAAAAAGCTGGTTTTCAATTGTTGATCGGAGTCTCTGTTCCTGAGTTATAGCACTTTTTGTTAATATGCAAATTATGGCTTTGGTGCAATGAGGGTGTCACCATTGCTCGTGTTGCACTAAAGCTCTTTCTGTGGCCAGTGCTCCCTTGCCTTTTTTATTAACAGGGCCAGGTAATGGCAAAGCAGCAAGTGAGGACTGGCCACAGAGAGGTGTGGAGCTTGGGTTCCAAAAAGAGCAACTGTGACTCCCTCATTGCACCAAAGGCTTAATTTGCATATTTTTTTAAAAAAGTGTAAAAACTCAGGAACGGAGCCTTGGATCAACAAAAGAAAAACAGCGTTTTAATCAGGTGAACCACAGCTATATGTGTACACAAACGATTTGAGGGGAGGTCGCTGGAATTTGTGTTACTATTGTGTTACTAAATTCAATCAGAATTGCTGACAAGAATATTGCCGTCAAACTGATGGGCTCTAAAGTCAGAGGGGTCAGTTGCGTAACTTTCAGAACTATCATAAGAAGGGTCGGACACATTGCTGTGGCTTCCATTTTGGACAAAAGCTATGACATGTGTGATCTGAGCCTAAAATTGCAAAATGTGTTGAAAATATCATTTCTGTTCTTCATTTTATACACTTGTGGATATCAGCGAAACTGCCTTCCACTAAAACCCAAGTAGGAGAAGAAACTAGGTACTTCCTCACTGATGTCATTATTGCATTATTCTTCCCAGACCAAAAAAAATAAATCTTGCTAGAGTTAGGCCTCTTACACACTCCCCGTGGCCGTGCTGCGACCCGCCAATTGCGGGCCGCAATGCACGAACACCCACCGTGGGGCAGCCACAGCGGATCGCAGACCCATTGACTTTAATGGGTCCGCGATCCGGCCGTTCCGCAAAAAGATAGGACATGTTCTATCTTTTTGTGGAATGGAAGTATGGGATGAAACCCCATTGAAGCACTTCGTAAGCCTTCCGTAGGGTTCCGTGCTTCCATTCCGCATCTCCGGATTTGCGGACCCATTGAAGTGAATGGGTCCACATCTGTGGTGCTCGGAATGCACACAGAACGGTGCCCGTGTATTGCGGATCGGCAAATGCGGTCCGCAATACGGCCACGGGGCGCACACGTTCATGTGCAATAAGCCTTAAATGAGTTTTCCTTAGGGTATCCTTAGGGTAGGCCATCAGATCAGTGGGGTCCAAGCTTTTGTACCCCCCACCAACCAGCTGTTTGAAGGGACCACATCACTCATGCATTCAAGTGAATGGGACAAAGCTGCAGAACCTTGCACTGCCGCTACTAAGATGGTGAATTTTGGCACAATTTTGGTGCACAGTATCAAAGCTTAAACCCTGTTATGCCCAGTTAAACCTTGTACTTGATAGGCCTTGTCGAGCAAGGCATAAAAAGTGTAAATTTAAAGGGATATGGTGGTTACTTCACATCTACAGGATAGAGGATAACTTTTTGATCTGTGGGGTTCCAACCACTGGAATCAAAACCAGTCAGGACCCATACACAGCGGGTTCCCCTGGAATGAATGAGGCAGCAGGTCGAGCATGCACCCTGCCACGACTTTCATTTTTATAGGACTGAAGGAGATGGTCAAGAATTGTACTTGGCCATCTCCGTCAGGTCCATAGAGCATCAAGGTCAATGGAGCAGTAGTGGGCATGCTCGGCAGGATGCTATATTTATTTCATGGTCTCTGCAGGGTACAGGCCCCCATTCTTGTAATTGGTAGGGGTCCCAAAGGTCACACCGCAACCGATCTAATAGTTATCCTCAATCATGTGTATAGGGCATCATTGGATGGAGGAAATGCTGGAAATGCTTTCTAAATGTCAAAGGCTTTCCAGTTGTTGAAACATTACAACTGTCAGCATGCTGGGAGGGCTAGTTTTGCTGCTACTGGGAAGCCATAGGTTGGACACCACTGAAATAAAGTATTTTTTAAAAAAAACATACAATACTGTTTTGTTCAAATTTTTTGGAAAAAAGGACGTTATTTGACCGACGCTTTATGTATAGCCTAGAAATGTGAAAAATGTACAAATAAATCGTACGCAACGTTGTATCCATTCACAATACATAATTGCATTATCACACATCCCAGGAATTACAGGGCAGATGAGTAATTGCAAATCCCACATCTCTGGCGCTTGAAAGGGTCTTTTTTTAGATTGCAGTTTAATAGATTAGAGCGTAACATCTAATGGAATTAGATACAGTTTACGGGCGACAGGGGGTCACATTCCTTTCTGCCGCACAGGTCACATCTAATTTCACACCAGAGAAGGGTTCAGATCTGTTTATTATGAAGGTGAGACTGTATGGGTTACCACCAGATTAAGGGGAAACGCATGACCTAATTCTGGATAATTCCGTTTATTTTTATATTGAAACGTATATTTATATTTATGTGCTTTACACACATGGAAATATTCCCAGATTGAGCAAAAATATTATGGATAGAGTTATGTAGTGACTGCGGCAATGACAGGCCAGTGGGTATATCACTTTACTATGCAATAAATCTTAAATTCCTTGAGGACTAGACTGATTTTGGCCCGGACATCATAAATAATATTTTGATTGTGCCTCTTTGACTAATCTTTTTAGTTTAGTCCTTATTTTAATTTTTTTTTTGCTGGAGGAGTTGTACTTTATGAAGGTGCCATTTTTGGTATATATTCATTAGCATTTCATGAAATCATATTTGAGGGGGAAAAAACAAGCAAATCTGCAACATATATTATTATTATTATGTTTTGCACCATGTATTGTACATCCTGCTGATATTGTGAGGATAGAAAAGATGTCTTTTTATGTGGTGCCTTAGGACTTATATTTAAGACATTTCATTTATGCAATGTGTGGTATTTTGCTCTGATTTTTTTTATGTTACTTTTTGGTTATGTAGATATTTTTTATATATTGTTAAAGGGGTTTAATACTGCTGTCCTATCCTCAGGATGAGTCATATGTATGAGATTGTGAGGGCCTGACGCATGCAGTGTTGAACTGAGGTGCCTGGAGCCCACCAGTAAAATTCATTCTGGGAGCCCACTGTAAAGCTACATGCTAATTGTACCTACTCACACAGGGGCAGAAGCAGCAAGATGCTACAAGATGATTATGGGGGTCCCTGCAGTGACTTTGAGAGGGAAAGTGGATAGTGGCTGTCCTGCCTCTGTGCCTAGAAGTCATCTCAGACACCTGATTCATCTATAATAATAAAATGGGTACTTTGTTAAATAAGTTACCCAGTTTTTAATATGAACATAGGTTGGGGAGATGCTATATTCTGCTTATCTATATGTAGTGCAGTCAGTGCCACGTGGCTCTTGTGTAGAGGGGAAACTAGGCGTGCACCTTGTTCAGGGGCTCACCAGGGGATTCATCCTGTGGTCAATCCGAGCCTAGACACCTGGGACCCCGCTGATCAGCTGTTTGAAGAGGCTTCTCTCAGCTTACCCAGCACAGCACCGTACATTGTATAGCGGCTGTGCTCGGTATTGCAGCTTAGCCCCATTCACTTGAATGGGACTGAACTGCACCTAGGTCATGTGACCGATGAGCGTGATATGTTCTCTATTCTTTTTAAAATATTGTACTGATATATATATACAGTACAGACCAAAAGTTTGGACACACCTTCTCATTCAAAGAGTTTTCTTTATTTTCATGACTATGAAAATTGTAGATTCACACTGAAGGCATCAAAACTATGAATTAACACATGTGGAATTATATACGTAACAAAAAAGTGTGAAACAGCTGAAAATATGTCATATTCTAGGTTCTTCAAAGTAGCCACCTTTTGCTTTGATTACTGCTTTGCACACTCTTGGCATTCTCTTGATGAGCTTCAAGAGGTAGTCATCTGAAATGGTCTTCACTTCACAGGTGTGCCCTGTCAGGTTTAATAAGTGGGATTTCTTGCCTTATAAATGGGGTTGGGACCATCAGTTGCGTTGTGGAGTAGTCAGGTGGATGCACAGCTGATAGTCCTACTGAATAGACTGTTAGAATTTGTATTATGGCAAGAAAAAAGCAGCTAAGTAAAGAAAAACAAGTGGCCATCATTACTTTAAGAAATGAAGGTCAGTCAGTCCGAAAAATTGGGAAAACGTTAAAAGTGTCCCCAAGTCCAGTCACAAAAACCATCAAGTGCTACAAAGAAACTGGATCACATGCGGACCGCCCCAGGAAAGGAAGATCAAGAGTCACCTCTGCTGCGGAGGATAAGTTCATCCGAGTCACCAGCCTCAGAAATCGCAGGTTAACAGCAGCTCAGATTAGAGACCAGGTCAATGCCACACAGAGTTCTAGCAGCAGACACATCTCTAGAACAACTGTTAAGAGGAGACTGTGTGAATCAGGCCTTCATGGTAGAATATCTGCTAGGAAACCACTGCTAAGGACAGGCAACAAGCAGAAGAGACTTGTTTGGGCTAAAGAACACAAGGAATGGACATTAGTCCAGTGGAAATCTGTGCTTTGGTCTGATGAGTCCAAATTTGAGATCTTTGGTTCCAACCACCGTGCCTTTGTGCAACGCAGAAAAGGTGAACGGATGGACTCTACATGCCTGGTTCCCACCGTGAAGCATGGAGGAGGAGGTGTGATGGTGTGGGGGGGCTTTGCTGGTGACACTGTTGGGGATTTATTCAAAATTGAAGGCATACTGAACCAGCATGGCTACCACAGCATCTTGCAGCGGCATGCTATTCCATCCGGTTTGCGTTTAGTTGGACCATCATTTATTTTTCAACAGGACAATGACCCCAAACACACCACCAAGCTGTGTAAGGGCTATTTGACCATGAAGGAGAGTGATGGGGTGCTGCGCCAGATGACCTGTCCTCCACAGTCACCGGACCTGAACCCAATCGAGATTGTTTGGGGTGAGCTGGACCGCAGAGTGAAGGCAAAAGGGCCAACAAGTGCTAAGCATCTCTGGGAACTCCTTCAAGACTGTTGGAAGACCATTTCAGGTGACTACCTCTTGAAGCTCATCAAGAGAATGCCAAGAGTGTGCAAAGCAGTAATCAAAGCAAAAGGTGGCTAATTTGAAGAACCTAGAATATGACATATTTTCAGCTGTTTCACACTTGTTTGTTATGTATATAATTCCACATGTGATAATTCATAGTTTTGATGCCTTCAGTGTGAATCTACAATTTTCATAGTCATGAAAATACAGAAAACTCTTTGAATGAGAAGGTGTGTCCAAACTTTTGGTCTGTACTGTATATATACATTTTCCTAACAACAGACAATATGGCCATGGAAAAGATCGGCGACACTTCACTCTTCTATGCCCTAAGAAAATTAAAGGATATGTACAACTTTGGAGGCAATTTTTTTATGATTGCATTTAACAAAAGTTTGGCAAAAAATTATATTTTCAATTGGCCTTTATTAAAAATATTGAGCCATTCTGTCACAAAGGGTTAACTGTTTTTCTAACTGTGTGACTGGTACCCTAAGAACCCTTATCTCTAAACTACTAAATGGTCATAAACACTTATTTAAGCCACATTCTTATCAGTAAGCTAAGATCTGAGCTATGAAGAGTTTTTATAATGTCAGAGAGCAGAGATAAGGAGCCTGTCTGCTCCTCAGATGACGGAAAAGACAAAAAAATCAACAGACAGCTGGTAGAGCGTGTCAGCTCTGTACGCAAAAAAAAATCCATATTATTAATAACAACCAATTGAAAAAATGATTTTAGCTCAAAATAAGTACAATGGAATAATTAAAAAAAATTGCCCCCAAATCTTTATTGATGAATCATATAGCATCCAAAGCAGATGTGGCTGATATAACATAGGAAATTGATTATCATACAGAATAGCTAATAGACAATATAGCTGACAGCCTTGGAGTTCTTCGGTGGACCCATAACTGGTTGTCCATATATTATATGTACATTATGGACATTAATCATGCAGCAAACCTAGGAGAAGAGCAGATAATGGTAGTGGGTCTGGCTGCAATAATTATTCACAGTGGCAATCCTCACCCAGGATAGTGACAGGAGACACACCCTGTCTTCCCTTGGGGCACCCTGATGTTGGGGCGCCTGCTTGATGCAGGTGGCCTTGGTGTGTGAGTTTGGTAGGGGTGCAAGTTCTCTCAAACTTTGTCCTAGTCCTGTGAGGAGTGGAGCACATGTAGCAGCTCTCGCTTCCTCTGCTAAAAACAGACAGACAGACTGACTGACTGACCGTGCTTGGGGTGGACCTAGATCCACAACTAACTTCCTGCAGGGGCAGAGTTAGGATCATTAAACCCGACGGTCAGTGGATAACAATTTTACTGCAGGCCAGTGGAGTACAGGCCCCAAAAATTAGGCATTCACCTGACAGAAAAGAACAAGTGATTATGTGGCTGGAGGTACATTAGGCGGTCACCGAATAACAATTTTACTGTAGGCAACTGGAGTAGAGGCCCCAAAAATTAGGCATTCACCTGACAGAAAAGGCCTTTTATGCTGCTGTACTGTATATACATAAGACAAGGACCATTCTGTGTTCTGGGTGGTGGCGGATATGTGTGGGCTGGCATGAGGAAATTCAATTACACAGGTGTTGAATTCCTCCGAGATCCATGCCTCATTCATTTTTAGAAATGTGAGGTAGTCCACACTGTCGTGAGCTAGGCGAGTGCGTTTATTGGTCACGATCTCCCTGCTGCGCTGAACGTCATTTCGGACAGGACACTCGATGAGGGGAAAGCCAAGAGTTCCATGGCAAATTGTGCCAGCTCCGGCCACAGGTCAAGCCTGCACACCCAGTAGTACAGGGGTTCCTAGCTTCTTAGAGCGTCCACAACGGCCGTTAACCCGATGTAGTCAGACACCGGTCGGTCTAGGCGTTCCCTGAGGCTGGATCTGGAGGAGATGGGTTGGCTGCAAGAATGATCTCATATCTGAAGTGACCAACACATCTTCGAACTGCCCTCTTCTTGCAGGCGCGGTAGAATTGGTACCCGCACCTGTTTCGCTGTGGGTGGAAATTCCTCTGCCAGCATCCGCAACAGCAGAATGCAGCATCTCTCGCAGCAAGGCCTGGAAATGCTGCATTCTGACAGCCCTCTGTGATGTTGCTAACATGTCCACCATTTTGTGTTAATACCGGGGGTCTAAGTACATTGCCACCCAGTACTGATCCTTGCCCTTTATGCTTTTTATACGGGGGTCCTTCTTCAAACACTGGAGCATGAAGGCCCCTATTTGCACTAATGTCGTTCTCGGTCTCCTCCCCCAGCCACGGACAACACTAGGGATCCCCGAAAAGTTTAAAGTCCCCCTCATAGCCTGCTCCAGTCGTTAAAGGCACATTGCTGCTGGAGCAGCCTATCAAGTATATACAAGGTGGAGTTCTAGTGTGTCGGGTGGTCACAAATCAGACGTCTGACGGGCAGGTGGTGTCGCCGCTGAATGTCAGCAAGACGAGCCATGGCCGTGTAAGATCTTCTAAAATGGCCAGAGATTTTCCTGGACTGCCGCAAGGGGTATTTGACAACGAATCACTGTACAACTAAGTTCAGGACGTGTGTCATTTTTCCCTGTTTCAGCACACTTGCAGATTGGCACCGTTGTCACACATCATTTTACCAACTGTCAAATTGAGCGGGGTTAGCCACTGATCGGCCTGTGACCGCAGAGCTGAAAGCAGTGCAGGACCGGTGTGGCTCTTGGCTTCCAGGCACAACAGCCGCAGCACAGCATGGCAACGTCTCACCTGGCACGTCATATAGGTTCTGGGAGCTTGGGGGGGGGGGGGGGGGTGCAGCAGAAGAGGCGGTAGCAGGGGAAAAGGAGGAGTCAGACAAGGAGGAGACGGAGGATGGAGTAGGAGGAGGAGAAGAAGAGGCAGGCCTACATGCCATCCGTGGCGGTAACAACAAATCCACACAGGTGCCACGGGTTGCATGCTTGGCGGCCGTCAGAAGAATCACCCAGTGGGCAGTAAAAGTTATGTACCTTTCTGCCCACGTGTCTGTGGTCAGATGTATCTTGGCACCGACACTGTGAGCCAGAGATATATTCAATTGCCGCTGAACATGGCCATATAGTTCTGGGATGCCCTTCTGGGAGAAATATTTCCTTCCGGGGACCTTCCATTGCGGTGTGCCAATGGACACAAATTTTCTCCGAGTCCACCAGTTTATATGGCAGTAGTTGGCGGGCTAGCAGTTCCGACAAGCCAGCGGTCAGCCATTGGGCAAGAGGGTTATACTGCGTCATCAATTTTTTACGCTCAAACATTTGGGCCACGGAAGCCTGCCTTCTGCCAGATGAACGCGACGACGGCACGGTGGAGTGGAGGACAAATGGGAGGAGAGAGGAGAAGGAAAAGAGGCAGGACGTGGAGAGCCAGAGTGTGGCTTTGTGGGTTCTCACGGTGTTGCTCCCACTGGGCTTGGTGATGGGAGGCCAGGTGCCTTGCTAAGTCGGTGAGTGTTGGGCTTACCAAGACTTATGTGTTGACAGCCCAGGCTGCAGATGGAAACACTATTGTCAGCAGCTGACACGTTAAAAAAAAGCCCACACTGCGGAGCCATGTGCCGGCGTCCTGGGAGCGCAAGATGTGATCGTGCATGGTGGATGGCTCGCTCCAGATACATTGGCAGTCTGCTTTTTGCCTCCTGTGCACTGCGAGTTCTGCCTGCTCTCCTCCTTCTCCTCCCTATCTGCTGCTCCGTCTCTCCCTCTGAACTCCCCTCCTCTTCCTCTCTTGTGGGCACCCATGTGACGTCCATCAGCACGTCACTACCACTGACATTAGAGATCTCGGAGTAGTCAGCAACAGCGGGGACCAACCTCCTTGATCTGATCTGGGTATTGTCATCAGATGGCTGGGTGGCGGCCATTGCTACCTTTTCTTCCTCATCCGATGCAAAGAATGGCTGCGCATCAGTAAGATCTGGGAATGGATGGGAAAATAATTCCTCTGATTCAAGTGGAGAGGCTGTGGTGGTGGTGGAGTCTTTGGGGGTGCACACACCAGAGAGTGAGGAAGGTGCAGATACAGAGGATGAGGAGGGTGCAGAAGCAGAGCCACTAAACCAACTCTGGTGCGTTCTTTGACGTCATTGCACACACCTTCTCCAACTTCCCACTTAGGCTCCGGCCTGGTGCACCTGCTTGACCCCTACCATTCCTGCAGAACAGCCTGTCTCTTCCTCTGCCTGTCATTTTCAAAATGACCCTGTGCCAAAGTCCCTGGAGAAGAGCAGCATTTGTGGAAGTAGGTATATCGCAGACCTCAATCAGTAGTTGGTGGAAGCCGGTATATTGCACCCCCTCAATCAGTATTTTGTTGAAGCAGGTATAAAGAACCCCTTAATCAGTATTTTGTGGAAGCAGGTATATCCCACCGCTCAATCAGTATTTTGTGGAAACAGGTATACACCTGAATTAATATTTGGTGGAAGCAGGTATATCGCACCCCTCAATAAGTATTTTGTGAAAACAGGTATATCGCACCCCTCAATCAGTATTTTGTGGAAGCCGGTGTATCGCACCCCTTAATCAGCATTTTGTAGAAGCAGGTATATCGCTCCCCTCAATCAGTATTTTGTAGAAAGTGGTGTATCGCAGGCCTCAATCAATATTTGGTGGAAGCAGGTATATCGCACCCCTCAATCAGTATTTTGTGGAAACCGGTGTATCGCACCCCTTAATCAGTATTTTGTGAAAGCAGGTATATCGCACCCTCAATCAGTATTTTGTGAAAGCAGGTATATCACACCCCTCAATCAGTATTTTGTGGAAGCAGGTATATAGAACCCCTTAATCAGTATTTTGTAGAAGCAGGTATATACGACCCCTCAATCAGTATTTTGTGGAAATAGGTATATAAAACACCTGAATCAATATTTGGTGGAAGCAGGTATATCGCACCCCTCAATCAGTATTTCGTGGAAGCAGGTATATAGAACACCTGAATCAATATTTGGTGGAAGCTGGTATATCGCACCCCTCAATCAGTATTTTGTGGAAACCGGTGTATCGCACCCCTTAATCAGTATTTTGTAAAAGCAGGTATATCGCACCCCTCAATCAGTATTTTGTGAAAGCAGGTATATCACACCCCTCAATCAGTATTTTGTGGAAGCAGGTATATAGAACCCCTTAATCAGTATTTTGTAGAAGCAGGTATATACGACCCCTCAATCAGTATTTTGTGGAAATAGGTATATAAAACACCTGAATCAATATTTGGTGGAAGCAGGTATATCGCACCCCTCAATCAGTATTTTGTGGAAACCGGTGTATCGCACCCCTTAATCAGTATTTTGTGAAAGCAGGTATATCGCACCCTCAATCAGTATTTTGTGAAAGCAGGTATATCACACCCCTCAATCAGTATTTTGTGGAAGCAGGTATATAGAACCCCTTAATCAGTATTTTGTAGAAGCAGGTATATACGACCCCTCAATCAGTATTTTGTGGAAATAGGTATATAAAACACCTGAATCAATATTTGGTGAAAGCAGGTATATCGCACCCTCAATCAGTATTTTGTGGAAGCAGGTATATCGCACCCCTCAATCAGTATTTTGTGGAAGCAGGTATATCGCACCCCTCAATCAGTATTTTGTGGAAGCCGGTGTATCGCACCCCTTAATCAGTATTTTGTAGAAGCCGGTGTATCGCAGGCCTCAATCAATATTTGTTGGAAGCAGGTATATCGCACCCCTCAATCAGTATTTTGTGGAAGCAGGTATATTGCACTCCTCAATCCGTTTTTGGGGGGGGGCAACAGGTATATCACACCGGTTGCAAATAGTTGTTCCAATAACGCTTGTCCCTCTATATACCTGCGGTATCGCAGCAGAAACACACACAACTGCTGCACAATACAAATGCACTATAATATACTTTCCATGTTAGAAAGTATATTATAGATATATCACACCCCTCAATCATTTTTATTTGGGGCAACAGGTATATCACACCAGTTGCAATTAGTTGTTCCAACAGCGTTTGTCCCTCTATCTAGCTTCGGTATCGCAGCAGAACCGCACACAACTGCTGCACAATACAAATGCACTATAATATACTTTATATTTTAGAAAGTATATTATAAGTATATCACATCCCTTTAGTAAGTCACACCTATTGATAGCACACCTATTCCAGTCCTTAAAAGGACATTTGTGGCCCTATTCGCTAGCGTTTGGTGTTCCTAACAGCCTGTACCTGCTTCACAAAGCAACCTCTCCCTACACTGGCAAAACACAGAATATAAAATGGCTGCCAGATCGGGTTCTTTTATAGGGTCGGGTTCTTTTATAGGGTGGGGGTGTGTCTATGTGCTGAAACATCTCAATTGGCTGTCCTGTCCCACCTGATGGATGTGTCATGGGTCAAAGTTCGGCACAATGCAAAAGTATATGGTGCATGCGAACATCTCCATATGTTCGCATAGGGCCGGCCTTAGGTGTTCAGGCGCCCTGTGCGAGCTAACCTTGTGGCGCCCCCCCCCCCCCCCCCTCAAAAAAATAAAATAAAAATATTGTGTGGCACAGTGTAGGCTATATGTGTGTAACAAACATATTTCACATGAAAACTTACAGTTACTTGGCCCTTGGGGATCTCGGACGCCACTTCCACAATTTGGCCGGGGGCTTGGCGGAGCTGATGAGGTGTTTTATCCTAATGAGAAAGATTTCATAATAAGTATTTGGAGAAGGGGCAGAGGGATAGCAGAGCAGGGAGAGGCTGGTGCTGCTACTAGGGGGTCATACCATGTGGGAGTAATAAAGCCCACCATAATGCCCCCCCAGTAGTAATAATTCTCCTTATAATGTGACAGTGCAAAAAATACCCCCTTGTAATGCCCCCATTTGAGCTAATGTCCTCATAGTGCCCCCATAATGTGCCAGTATAAAATACCCCTATATAGTGCCCCTAGTAAATGACCCCATAGTGCTCCACACCCTCCTTCCTCCTAGTGCCCCCCATAATGTACCAGTATAAAATGCTCCAGTAGATGCCCTCAGTGTCCCCCATAATTTGCAAGTATAAAATACCCCTACTTAGTGCCCCCCATAGATGACCCCATAGTACTCCTCTCCCCCCTTCCCCATAGTACCCACCATGTGTCCCAGTATAAAATTGTACTGTACAGAGAGCCTATATAAAATACCCCTTCTTTGTGGCCTCAGTAGATGCCCCTATAGTGCCCCCAATCATGTGCCAGTATTAACAGCCCCCCCCCTGTGCCAGTAATAATAGCCCCCTATGCCAGTAATAGCAGCCCCCCTGTGCCAGTAATAGCAGCCCCCAGTAATAACAGCCCCCAGTAATAACAGCCCCTCTGTGCCAGTAATAACAGCCCCCAGTAATAACAGCCCCTCTGTGCCAGTAATAACAGCCCCCAGTAATAAGAGCCCTCTGTGTCAGTAATAACAGCCCCTCTGTGCCAGTAATAACAGCCCCCAGTAATAAGAGCCCCTCTGTGTCAGTAATAACAGCCCCTCTGTGCCAGTAATAACAGCCCCCAGTAATAAGAGCCCCCCCTTTGCCAGTAATAACAGCCCCCCCTTTGCCAGTAATAACAGCCCCCCCTTTGCCAGTAATAACAGCCCCCCCCCCTTTGCCAGTAATAACAGCCCCCCCCTTTGCCAGTAATAACAGCCCCCCTTTGCCAGTAATAACAGCCCCCCTTTGCCAGTAATAACAAACAGCCCCCCCTTTGCCAGTAATAACAGCCCCCCCCTTTGCCAGTAATAACAGCCCCCCCTTTGCCAGTAATAACAGCCCCCCCTTTGCCAGTAATAACAGCCCCCCTTTGCCAGTAATAACAGCCCTTCTTTGCCAGTAATAACAGCCCCCCCTTTGCCAGTAATAACAAACAGCCCCCCCTTTGCCAGTAATAACAGCCCCCGCCAGTAAAAGTATTGTACATAATAAAAAAATAAAAAAAAACACATACTTACCTCCATGTCAGTGATGCGATGCAGGCCTCTTCTGGCCTGTGTCCCACGCTGTATGGCTCAGGCGGCGCAATGACGTCATTGCGCCGCCTGCGCCGGCCTCTGATAGGCTGCAGGCACTAGGCCGGCAGCCTATCAGAGGAAGGGAAAGGGACACGCCTCTCCCTCCCCTGCCCTGCTGCACAGGCAGGCATCTGTATCGCTGTCCTGAGGACGGCGATACAGATGACTGGAGATGAGCGCTTCCACAATGGAAGCGCTCATCTCCTTGTGCCCAGCCGCCGCCGCCATTACACTGCGAGCTGTCGGCCGCTCGGCGCCCCTGTTGCTATGACGCCTTGTGCGGCCGCACAGCCCGCACACCCCAAAGGCCGGCCCTACAGTTCGCATGTTCGGTGAATCGCGAACGAGCAAAGTTCGCCACGAAACCACCACGGGATGAATATGTTAGTCATGATGTGGCTATTGCTTGCTGCTTATGACTAGTATACTCGTTCTATGTCCTCAACGGGTTAAAGGTTATGTCAATATTAGCAACCATTGTTTATTGAGCTAATGCATCTAAAATGAACAAAATAAAGCAACTTTGTAAATAATCTTGATTAAAAGTATCCTACAGTTTTGTGTCTGCAGCTCCTATGAAGATCTATATGTCTCCATGGTTACAGACTATAAACAAACCTATGTAGTCAGATTCTACACTGATGTGTTACTTCCTCTGATTTGCTCCGGAAAGCCCAGAATGAGAAGGAATTTAAATGCATAAATTATAGGTTTTACTGAATCTTTTTTCATAAAAATATAGAGGAATCTGCTCAGCTCCCCCTGCTCTATAACATGCTGTCTGCAGCTCAGACTCCGTGTTTTGACATGACAGGTTCCCTTTAATGCTGAATATAAACTATAATATTGACTAATAGCATGTACATACAGATTCAGCAGAGCTGAGTTTGCTATACAGTTCAATGTGTATTTCCATAGGACAGCAGTCTGAAATTTCCCGAGGTGCATTAGAGTTCTGAACAGAAACAGACCATTGTCCTATTAAAGAGGTTGTTTGCTCCTTTACTATCCCCTGGATAGTCCAGAATCAGCAGAAATTTAAATGAAGAAATTACAAGTTTTACTGATTCTTTTCCCCTAATCTGCTCAGCTCCTCCTGCTCTATAACAGGCTGCCTGTAGCTTACATTACATTTTCATGGTGGCAGGTTCTCTTTAAGAACAGCTTTTTTTTTTACATTGCACAGATATATATGGTCTCACAGAAATCTAATGACATCTAGTGAAATTCGCTGCAGACGGAATCCATTTGCTGGTGGTAATGATACCGTCGGCTGGTATTTAGTACGAAAACATAACAGTTTTTGTCGCTGTTCAATTTGCATTGGAAATTCTATAGACGGAGGTAATGTGTTTTGTAATTTATATATCCATACTTGTATCCAGTGATAAAACAATTAGATGTGAATGAGGCAGCGGCAGAGCAAAGGCAATTACGTCGCACTGAAGAAACAGCTATTTAACCCTCAATTGCTCAGTGTCAGGGATTGTAGTTGTAAACACTAAATATCATGTATATGTCCAAAACTTTACAACCATGCAGATTATTGTGAGCAACTGTGCCAAGGCTTGTAGGAGGGAGGGAGGGAAATAAATCCAATGCAAACGTGTACTCACGGCAGAGGCAGCCAACGCAGCTGCTATGGGACCCTTGGAGAGAGGGGACTATGGAAGGTGTGGTATGTGACAAGTCGCATAAATGGCTGACCATCCCTGTCATGTAGCGTCCCTGCTTTCTTACTTTTGCCAGTGCCGACATAGTGAAGTCATAGAAATATACAGCTATATCTCTCTCTCTAGACAGCAGAGAAGGACATTGAGGGGTAGAGGAATACATACCATAGTGCTATTTATTAGTGGAATCACTGTGTGTGAGGGATTAATTTATATTCAAGGGAGGAGGACAGGAGAAGGGGTTAAGAATTGACTGCAATGCACTCTTGGAAGACGCAGGTGTTTGATGGTGACATGGGATGAGCTGCCAGAAAGTGAAGAAACCAGAGCTGCAGAGGGGTGAGTAAAGA
Source organism: Bufo gargarizans (assembly GCF_014858855.1). Lineage (NCBI taxonomy): Eukaryota > Metazoa > Chordata > Amphibia > Anura > Bufonidae > Bufo > Bufo gargarizans. The sequence continues at coordinate 3,397,793 of NC_058087.1, read as the reverse complement.
AGCTAAAAAGAGTCAACATTACACTGCCGGACGTGGCATTCCTATGTGCTCCCAAGCTGATGTGGCACAACTGCCATGTTTCTCTTCACCAGCCATGGTGTTCGGGTCTGTAATTCCCTACAGCCAGTATTGTAAAGGGCATGACATTTGTGCATCTGTAAGGTGCTCATGACAAAGTTGAACCATGAGCAATTAAAGGCATAAATATATTAAAGTGACAGACCCAACAAAACCCGGGGAGGGCTGCTTCACTCCCTATACTCCTGCGACTCATATTTATGTTATATTTATTACAACACTTGTTGCTATGACTTCTTTTCATTGTCATTGTTGCATCACCATGGTAACACGTCTCTTATATTGTTTTATTTCTTTAGCCAGATAACATTAATTCCACTGGGATTCATCATAACCAGTGTAACATTAGCTAACTATACGTATTCCCCAGATGATTTCTGCCTCATTTACCCGAGGCTTCGCTCTTGCAGAGGTCACATTCAAGTTAATTGCAATTTTGACACCAATTAAATGTATGTGTAGTTCCGATTTAGTGATGCTGTTTGCTTTATACCTGTCCATCTTTCTGTATAATAAATCCAGAAATAAAGAAGAACCTTGGGTAGGTGCTGTATCTTGTGTCTCATATTCTCGTTGGCATTTTTGCTACAATGTGTGTTACAATTGTGAAAATTTAAATAGAGATGAGGTAGGTAGCTAGATATGAAAAAGATATATATTTATCGTCACAATGTTTAGGTGAAGTCAAACTATCATTTTGTCCCCATTATTAGATGTAGGCAAAGTTTGACACTACAGAGGGGAGATTAAAAGGACAAACAGGAATTTGGTTTCCTTTCTAAGACTGCATCACTCGTGCCCTTGGGTTTGTTCCGATATGGCCAGTCAGTCGCCTGTGTGTCGAAAATTAACCTTTCATGATGGTGCTAAGTCTGGCCAACATGTACAAAGTGCCTGTTGGTTTTCCCCTTCCAATCAAAAGGATGGCTGTAACCAGGGTTTGGGCCCCTCTCTCCAAGGGCCCGCAGCAGACGCATGGTCTGCCTTTAAGGTATGTATGCCCTTGTATTGGAGGCTACATTTGGAAAGTAGGTTGTCCAAATGTATCTAAAAATAGAAAAATGAGGCAGTACTCCAAATTATGGTGAACGCAATATTTCAGCCCAACGGTGTTTGGGGTATATGAAGCGAATCCACCATCCATTCGCTATAATGTGGAGTGCTGCCTCATTTTCTGCTTATATATCCATTGGCTTATAACCCACTGCCTGGAGTAGATATCTATCTATCTATTTATCTATCTATCTATCTATCTATCTATCTATCTATCTATCTATCATCTGTCTCTGTCTATTTTGCATCTATGTATCAATCTTTTTATTTACCTATCCATAATCCATGCGCTAACAAGACAGATGGATAGACATATATATGTAAGTTTGTGGCTAGATATGAAAATGATTATCTTTATCATATCTATCTAGTTATCTATCTCTATTAATATTTATTTATTTATTTAGGACAGATGATAGACATACAGATAGATGCAAGATAAACAGATACATTGTAACATTATTTTTTTGATCTTATTGGACATGTTTGTCTATCTTTTCCATCTTTTCATTGTGTAATCTGTTTCTGTTTTGGTGACTAATTCAATCTTATAACCAGATCTTATATTAAACATGTCTATATATTTATTCACTCCCCCTCCCCATTACAGTAAATGTCCCCAATTACACAGGAACTAGAACTAATTAGTTGTGTCGGTCAATCGTCTTTCTAAACCGTATGTATTTGTTTGATGTCAGGAGAGGACATGGGGCGATTCCTGCGTCTTTCAGGCGGCCTTTACACCCTGATGCTTCGTGAAGACGAGAATGGAGATGACATTCTGCTCCACCATGTGATGTAGCCACCAGGAGAAAGAGACGCAGAGTGACAATCCGCAGGGCTGAAGTGTGAGGCTGACGTTCACTCATCGTCTTCAACCAGAGCTTCTGGGTTCTTTCTGACAGGGAAGACCTGAAGTAACTTGTGAGCACGGAGGGGGATAATCCCTGGTGACAGGTAGTGTGCTAACTGCGGCAACTGTAACGTGACAAGCCGCCAAATAGAGCGAATCCCATGTGCACGCCTCATGCCATCACCCCTCTTTGCCCTCTTATTGTAGGCCTCCTTCTTCATCCACTTTGGCAGCCGGTGGTTGATTTGTTCTGTGTGATACCTTTTCTAGTGTCATGCAGATGCAGTGTACCTTTAAAGGCGAAGAACAATACTGTTCGAAACGCGTAGATCGTGGGGATAAGTGGGTTCCAGTGTCACTGTTGCTGGTTGTACCTGTATTGTGGTGACAAAAATAAAGACCGGGATTTTTCACTACTTCCTTCTGGTGCCGGAGCCTTTTTCTACTTTGTGTATCTACCTTTAAAGGCGTTCTCTGGGAATTAAGAAAATGAAAATGCTTAAATATTACTTTATTTTAAATATATTACCAAATACCTTTCATTAGTTATAATGGCTTGTTTTGTCTGGGGTGCAATCATTAGGAGAAATAAAATGGCCGCCATTCTATTAGTACACACAAAACCTGTCCTAATCAAATAGCAGTGCAAGTTACTTCACAACACTGAGCTAAAGAGCTGCCTCATCCTCCTCTCTGCTCTGCTTGTCAGGGACTGTGATCCTGAATACAGATGATAAGATCTTCAGCTGAATCTCTATAGGAATGGAGTTCATGAGGAGACCTGAAGTACAGAGAGGACGGACAGGACAATGTGGGGCTGAGGTAATGGAGAATGCACACATTGAATGCCTAATATTCCTACCCTCCTCTCTGTACTTCATGTCTCCCCATGAACTCCATTACTACAGCGATTTAGCTGAAGATCTTATCAGCTGTATTCATGATCATCGCTGACAAGCAGAGAGGAGGATGAGGCTGCTCTTTAGCTCAGTGTTCCGAAGTAGCTCATCCTGCTTTGTGGTTAGGACGGGTTTTGTGTGTACTAATAGGACGGCAGCCATTTTATTTCTCCTTATAACTGCTCCCTAGACAAAACAAGCCATTATAACTAATGAAAGGTATTTGCGAATGCATTTTTTAATAAAGTAATATTTAAGTATTTTAGTTTTCTTAATTCCCAGAGAACGCCTTTAAAGGTACACTGCATCTGCAAACACTGGAAAAGGTATCACACAGAACAAATCGACCACCGGCTGTCAAAGTGGATGAAGAAGGAGGCCTACCAGGGCCGCCACAAGATATTTCGGAGCCGTAGGTGAAGCAGGGAAATTGCGTCCCCCCCCCCCCCCTCCGAATCAATTAAAAGTGACATTACTTCCTAATAAAGAGATTAAAACACATTTAAAAAGAAGCGGTCAAAGGTAGATCCAGTGATTTACAGGTGATGTCTCCATGGATTTCAGTTCTTCACTTCACTGGTTTAGACCATGGGTCTAGGCCCCCCGCTGTAGTGCCAGTATATATATGCCCCCTGTAGTACTAGTATATAATGCTCTTCCATCTCTCGTTGAGCCTGTATATAATGCTCTCCCTGTACAGCCAGTATATAATTATATAATGCTCCCCACCTAGTATTAGTAAATAATGCTTTAGCCCCACCCTAGTGCCAGTATATAATGCTCCTCCCACCCTAGAGCCAGTAAATAATGCCCCCCCACCCTAGTGCCAGTATATAATGCTCCTCCCACCCTAGAGCCAGTAAATAATGCCCCCCCACCCTAGTACCAGTATATAATGCTTCTCCCACCCTAGTGCCAGTAAATAATGCCCCCCCACCCTAGTGCCAGTATATAATGCTCCTCCCACCCTAGTGCCAGTATATAATGCTCCTCCCACCCTAGTGCCAGTATATAATGCTCCTCCCACCCTAGTGCCAGTAAATAATGCTTCACCCCCACCCTAGTGCCAGTAAATAATGCCATGACTCAGTAAATCAGCCAGTAAATAATGCCCCCCCACCCTAGTACCAGTATATAATGCTTCTCCCACCCTAGTGCCAGTAAATAATGCCCCCCCACCCTAGTGCCAGTATATAATGCTCCTCCCACCCTAGTGCCAGTATATAATGCTCCTCCCACCCTAGTGCCAGTATATAATGCTCCTCCCACCCTAGTGCCAGTAAATAATGCTTCACCCCCACCCTAGTGCCAGTAAATAATGCCCCCCACCCTAGTGCCAGTATATAATGCTTTCCCCCATCCTAGTGCCAGTATATAATGCTCCCCCCCACCCTACCTTCAGCATATGATGCACCCCCTCTCCCCCTGTAGTGCCAGGTATATATGATGCTCCTTACCCCCTTCCTTGGTGCCCCCCAGTAGGCCATTGCTTAAGGGTAAAACAAACACCTCACCTCCCACCGCCATCTGCTCTGCAAGCCATAGACCTCAGGCCTGTGTTGCCGCTTCCCAGCCTAGGCGGTCCACATGACAACCTGCTCCATCATCAGGCGGGTCACATTTTACCAGCAGGAGCCATGACTCTGACTCTTGTAGACAAATGTCGCATCACATGGCTAGCTTTTCTGATGTAAACTTGTTAAGGCCTCTATGGTTCATAGTCCCTTGCGGGGCACCCCCCTCTGTGATGTTCATATGTCCTAATATCTTCTGACCAACAACCCCTTTAGGTCCTGGTTTGGTTTGGGTTTTAGCACCTTGTACATACAGCTGTAAGAGTTGAGGTGATTTCCAGATCTGGCAACCGTCCATCTTGTGTCGTAGACCGTAGGCCTGACTTGGTGGTTTGTGAATAGCATTAATGAAATCTCCCAGCACCACAGTCAGAATTCCCACATAAAAACCCGATGCAAGCTGTCATCATTAAAATGTGCGGAGGAGAAGGGACAATACCAGCGTGAGTACATAAAGACGCTCTAATTATATGGAATGGCCCTGGGCAAGTTAACAGCTGTCAGGAAAGCTTTTCATGCAAGTGTCAAAAAACTAGACACTGTTACTGGCAGATCAGATGACGACACAAAAACCGTGACAGGTGACCCTCCGTTTATCCAAATCATGTACAATTACCAGTAATCGCCCTGTACGATGAAAATGTTTAAACTGGGATAATGTGATTGTCTTATGGGCTTTGATGGGAATTAACAACTACTTTTAATTGTTCCCTATACACTGAAAAGAAAGGGTTAAATAGGAGATCTAGACTGTACTCAAAGCTGGAGAGAGCTTGAGATGTTTTTGGCACTTTTTGATGACTTGTTTTTGGGTCTGTTCACACGGTGGGGGGAAAATCGCAGTTTATTGCTGCGATTAGTGAAATGGTCATTTTGCAAAATTGTGGCAACATAATGGCAATTACAATCTGCAAACTCTTGACATTTTACCCCACCACGGGGTAGGACTAAAAGTAGGAACATCGAAGGTCGTTATTAAGACCGGCGTTTTAATAACCCCTATATGTGGCGGTGGATCCGCCAAAGGTATGAAGAGGCACAGGCCTCTACTTAACTTCGGCGCATCATGTGCCAGTCTAAATCTAACCAGCTCCTGAACTGTCTTACATTTAGACCATTTTCTACGCCTAAAACAGGTGTAGAAAATGATGAATGAGACGGGCCCCTTCCCCACCCACGCCCACTTTTTTGACCTGGCATGAGTGGGGAAAAGTCACAGATTTCGGCGCAATTAAAGGCAAGTTTTATTTTTTTTCTGTTCATGAATAGCGGAAAAAAACTGAACCGTTATATGTGCCATAGACATTTATTAGGACAGAGCAAAACGGAATGCCTCTTAAAGTTTTTCATTTTGCATTCCATCCTAAAATTCCGTTATAATTCTATAACGGAATTTAAAACGCAAATGCGAACACGCCCTAACAGTTGCGCCGTAAACTGTGCCTGAAATATAGTTGATATAGGTCTATTTGAGGTTGATAAATGACCCCCATATTTGCTGGTACTGTTATAGGGCCACTATGGTATGGAAATAAATGATGGCATGAGGACACTGTGGCTGGTACTACTAGACAATGAGAAATGTAGAATTATTATATGGGCAGTTATATGGTAGGCACTCGGGCATCATGGAGGGTCAAAGGCAGCACTGTTCCTCTGTCTTGTATTTTCACCTAGTGTTGGATTATTTCAGGGCCATGTGCACCATAGAGGCCGCCAATACAGCTTTTGGACAGAGGTTTAATTCTGGGTGGCTAGTACTGGCGCAGGGCTCCCCTCTATAGAAGAACCAAATTTATAGGATGATAGGGAATTGGCTTAAGAATAGTTAAGATGGGTGGAGTAGGTAACACACTACAGGCACTTACGTCCTAGGTGGCAAAACTCAGCAACATAATGAGGGGCCCAGTATGATCTTTGCTATGGAGCCATGGTCTTCTATATGCAGCACTGGTTAATTGCGTTTGTATGAAATTGGCCCCATGAGAGCATACAGGAAATTAGATCAAGCCTCTGGGGCTGTGCCAGTCAGGGTCTGTAGTCTTACCTTTACTTCCCACACTCAGATCTTATAGAGAAGCAGAATGCATGAATGTTGCTTTACAACAGGAACAATCTCTCAAAACAACTTCTTTACAGCGGTCTCCAAGAACTATGGTGCCCTGACACTTCCATGCCCAATTAGTGGGTCAATATTTCAACACCTCTGCTGAAGCTCACTTGTGTGGAGACTCCTTTCTCTACCCATCACCAGTCATGTCCTCACAGTACTCCGACTAATACAGCAGCCGTTACTTGGCTCACCATGCTCCACGGTAACTTAGATGCTCTCCATCTCTTTCCACTCTCAGTCTCTTGCGGGTGTATTGCTCTGGCCTCTTACTCTCCAGCCATTCTGGAGTCATCCTCTACTAAGATACCCCTAAACTGACTGCTGTGTCAGAGTATAACGTGCCCACTCATCTGTTTTCACATAAGGGCCAAAGTCTTGTAAGTCAAAGCTCTGGTTAATCACAGCCGTGACTTGAGGACCTGCACATAATGGTTACGTGACCACAGGTCCTCCTTGTATATAACATCAGCAAGAGAAAACTACCAATAGCTAATACATTTCTGCCAATCAAGAAACACATGGGCGCTGCATCACTCATCGGGTCCCGCTCTCTTCTGACCGGTGGCCCAGACCCGTTTCTTGTTCCCCTATTGCTGGTGGCGGGCCCTGGACTCTGAAACTCCACGTACTTCCCCTGGGCCATTGGGGTGTGCTATCAAGGTTCCTCTTTCTGTCTCTAGGGCGCGCGCTCCTGCTGACCCTAAAAAATAAGGCCAGTGTGCACACGCCCTGATCTGTTCCTGTGGCCTATGGCTGTCCACTTGTATTTATTTAAAGGGAACCTGTCATCTGGATATTTGATTATAATCTAACTAATTATATACAATCATTAACTACTAAAAAGTGCCTTAGATGTATTCACTTACTGGTGTGACAGATGGTTACCTCATAATATACACACAAAGATGCCGCGTGCCACATGCTAATGAGCTGTTTTGAGTCCAGCGTGATGTCATTGAGTCCAGCGTATATTTAATTCAGAGCTATAGCCACTCCCCTGCCCACCTGCTGCTGATTCATATGGAAAATAACTGTCATTCAGCAGCAGGTGGGCGGGGAGAGTCAGGAGCTCATGAATATTCATGACTTATCATTATCAGCTGGAGCTTTTCGATACAAGATGGTGGCAGATTGACTGGGTCAATTAAAGAAAGTGACCCAGCATTTTGCTAAGAGAATCAGTCACTTATTTATGTTGCCCTTAGTTAGGACACCATAAAACTGGTGACAGGTTCCCTTTAAGACACCTTCCCCAGGTGAACTTTAGGTATTCTAGCTTGCTAGCCCTAGTAAATGTGTGTTTATTCTGTCTGTGTACTGACTACTGCCAGTTAACTATACTGACCCTCTGATACCAGAAAGCCAGGGGATCGCCCTTAGGTCTAGCGCAAAGTCAAACCGGTTAATTGGTATCGTGGGTCCACACACACTGTTGCAAAATAACATTTATTGCAACAATCAGAGGTTAACAGCAATAATTATAATTGTGAATTTGTTTTGGGGACAGGTCCTCCACAATCTTACACCCCATTGACGCAGGGACTTAAGACATTCCTATGTGTTACAGAATATTCTGGTGCTATACAAGCAAGTGGAAATAAGTAATAAATTACATAGTGTATATATGTCACAGATTACTGCTGTACATACGGTTGTCATGACCCCTAAAGGAAATTCCCCAAGAAGGTGAAGCTAAACATAAAGATGTGCACTTTGTCGTGCCATTGAAAACCTCCACAGAGAATAGCAGCATCTCCCAAATCATCTGTAGGTGGTGTTACTGTAATCCCAATTAGCAGGACGTGTCAGAGCTAATTGTACTTGCAGCAGCTAATTGTGCGCAGATGCATGTGATGTATTTCTGTAGAGACTGTAATCATGAGAGTATGTGAGCCTATTATGGAGCACTAAACCCACCTGAGGTCATTCCACTAGAACGGTATAAGCACAAGGCTGACTATGTGAGCTTTATACAGATGTAGCAGGGCTGAGTTGGTCTTATCATACAATTTATTGTATTATTTCAATGTGTTGCATGCAGTCTGTTATAGGACTAGTATAGGGCTCTGTTATTGAGGACTAGGCATCCATTGGAATCACTTGGCACCTACTGATGAACACTTTCTAATGCAATCCTGTTGGAACAATTGACATTTAAAGGGGTTGTCTACTTTAAGTAATCCATTTAAAAAATGAGGGTCTTCGAAAGAGTTAAAAGTTGGGTTTCCTCATTCATAACCTTCATCAGTAAGCTAGAACAGAGAACAACTATAATGATCGTCTTCTTTTTTCTGGAGGACCCGACATGTCCACACATTACATCGACTTATATAGATTTCAGTGGGAAAAATGTAATGCTTCTTTTCCCCAGTGGTGGCACTGCAGGGAAAATGAACACATGCTGCTAAGCTCCCCTGCAGATTACAGCGGATTGCTGGAGGTCACAGCAGCAGGACAACCTGTGATCAAATTATTTTCAGAAGATTGTAAAATGTGAACATTCCCTTGGAAATAAGAGGGTGGCAGACCATATGGGAGCTCTTATGATGTCCATAATTATCACCAAGCATTTCCACAAACAAATATAACCCCTATAGGACAGGAAAGCCATATCTATGGAGAAGTAAAAAATCAAATCAATATTATTAATTAATGAAATAATTTATTGATTTAGAAATGAGCATGTCACCGTGGTGCAGGATGATTGATCTTCTTTCTTATGTTTTTTTGGAAACATGACCCCCACCAGAATTCTTTCTAAGGAGGCTTCAATGATTCACCGATCCTAACAGAGAACATGTGACTGCAATAATAAAATATGCGAACACGCTCATTAGAAACATATTTATAAAACGAGAAGTGGCCCTGACACTGGTTAATTAACGTTTGAGATTGCTCACTGATTGGCGTACCTGAATGTTATTTCCTTTCTGGTATTCATTTCAGTCCAGGATCGGTAATGAGCACCACATGGGTGCACAGAGTGATTGATGACATACACGTCTGTTGAGATTTGGGTATTGCTATTATAGGTCATTTTTGGCTGTTTTTTGATAGTGTCACATTCACTCAATCCATAGCATATGCCACCATACCTGTGTCATATATACAGTACAGACAAAGAGTGCTACAGGGACCAATATTGCAGTAAATGAAGTTGAGATGTACTAATAGCTGGGGGTCATTAGAATAAAAAAAAAAACGAGACATAAAGGACTACTAGAGCTTAGAGGATTCACTTGACCCACAGCCCTCAAAAGTGCAAATTGAGGGTGCGACCCTCTTGAAGCTCAACCCTCATAAAGCTCTTTGAACAAGCCTTAGGGTGAGGAACTGTGTAGTCTCGAGTCCTCCTGGTGCTTTTGACTGGCCAGCATGGCGCAATAAAAAGTCAAAAGAGAATCAATAGGAACGTAGAGAATGCTTTGTTTCAGTCACTCAGTTGGCACTTTAGAGAAAGGGGGCACTTGGTGGGTATAAATGTACTCCTGTCTCATGGTCTAGGGCAGTGATGGCTAACCTTGGCACTCCAGCTGTGGTAAAACTACAACTCCCAAGATGCCCCCCTTGCTTGGCTGCTCTCAGAACTCTATAGAAATAAATAGAGCATGCTGGGAGTCGTAGTTTCACCACAGCTGGAGTGCCAAGGTTAGCCATCACTGGTCTAGGGGCAACATATTCCAAATGTGGGCCAACAATAGTCTTATATGGAGCTTGCTATATTTGCTTGTTGACTGAGAAGTCTAGGAAAAGCACACCCCAAGCTTGGCCTTATCAGTAGATGTAAGCAAGTAGCCCATTATTCATACTACTGTGTCAGAGCTTGGGCCCACCAGGTGATCCTCTGGTACTCTGGTGGGCCAGTCTGACCCTTTTTAGCAGCCATATCAGTCCATGAGGGTAATGCATGTATACTTTCTTTTGGAGTTCACTGCACTTTGACTAGAGGAAAAGGCCTCAGGTCCCTAGTCATATTGGAAAGAGACATATACAATTCTGGTAAAGGACTACACCCCGCAGTGGGCATTGTAGAACCATATTTGATGAGAACATTGCCTTTGAGAATATAGTCCTCCACCAGGCAGGATTAGATTGGAGCATGGTAAGACATAATGAGTGCATTTGGATGTGGCAAGTGGAGTTCACCATTTTTGTTTTGCCAGAAATATTAATTAGCACTGTGCTAGAGTTTGTGTATTTGAATACTGCCAAAGTTTTCAGTAAAGAACTTGTTACTGGTTTCTACAAGCCAACCTCATCATTGTGAAGCGCCCTGAGCCCGTATACCTGCTTTGCACACCACAACACAATGACACCAACACTAAGGACACCTCAACCACCATAAGGCAGGATGTGCACCGAGGGGAAGAAATCATACTGCCCTCCCTTCACTGTGTGCAAGGCCTAAGGAGCACTGGGGCAGGATCGCCACTGTGAGTACCTTAACCTCCATCATCGCCGCTGCTGCCACTCCCATCCTGTCAGTCTCACACCTCCCCTGAGGTCCACTGCAAAAAATACCAAAGAAAAGCATTATTACAGGGGTTTTGAAATTATAGATATTTATGGCATGCCATAAATGTCTGATAGCTTCAGGTCACACCTTTGGGACCAATATTTCTTCATTCTCGTCTATGAGAATTATAGAAACAGATCCGCAAGCGTGCTTGGCTGTTTCCTTGACTCTCTTAGAAGTATTTCCAGAGTTTGTCTGTGATTTTAGGGTGTTCACAGGTGTGGATAGCTTTTTCATAAGGAACTTGTAATAATGTCTCATTCTTTAGAAGATTAGCTGAAGTCAGTAGAGAACCAAAACACCACATTGAACCATTTGATACAACTGATTCTGCCTTCAATAAAGATTTTCATAAACCTCTATGTTGCATGACATTCATTTCTCATTCCTTAGCTGCTTATCTTTGTGTAGCTCATAACTGATGGAAGATGTTGATAATGATGGAAGCTTCTCAGGAGATGCTGGCTGCATCTACAAACACAAGAGAAGGCACAATGGAGCAAGAAGGTCTATCCTCTAAGAATCTGCTTGTGTCAAATATTTTGACAGATTTACGTTTCAGTTCTGTATGGAGCTGATAACCGCTAACAAAGAAGGTGTGGAAATTAGCAATTCTTAGACTACAATGACAGCAATTCCATGGGCCATTTTCTAGAACACAAAAGTTCACCTTGATCTATTCCACCAATTATGAGGCATACCCAAGGTGACATTCATAGATTTGGCAAAGATGGAGCCATCTAGGTGCCCATGGCTGTTCCTAATGTTCACACGTGCCACTACAGTACCAATAAACACACACTATGTTCTTTGTAAGCCTTAGGAGTTAATTTCCCAGGTCCTGAATAGGCAGAGCCCTTTCTGATGCCTCCTTATATCCATGCCATTGAGCTTCAACCATCAATGGTCAAAACGTACAATCTCTATTAAAATTGTGAATACATTTCAAAGAATAAACACATACTATCAAAATGTGAAATTCCTGTTACCTGGAAAAATAAAGAAAAACATCAGAAGTATCATTGTAAGCTTCTGGGTCCAAATGAAAAATCTATAAGAGGCCCCCACCTACTGTGTCATTTTGTCACCACCAGACATCTGAGAAGCTCTGACAGATGCCTTTCAGAACCTCCTCCTTGAGCTTCCTTTGTTTTGCTTTCAGTTCCTCATCTCGTTAGCCTCTCTCAGCTGTCATGTAGTTGGTCTGATTGCATCCCTTTAAATTCCTCCCCATAGTGCATCAGTGTGCGGTTTATACAACTTCCTGGAGTGTGTGTGCATGCTGATCCTATTTCCCAGTCTTCTACAAGATAAATGTTGTGCATTATTTTGTGTTTTTCTGTTTGCTGGATCCCAGGTGACCCTGACTCCCTCCGTGTCTAGTGTAGGGAGCCGGTGGTCATGTCTCCTCACTATTATAGGGTGTTCAGGTGTTATACAGCTGAGGTACGAGGATATGCGATCATCTACCATTAGGATTTTCGCATAGGCTGAGCAGTCAGGGAGAGTGCCAGGTCTGATACAGGGGTCTCCCTTTTTGTTCCTTAGTTTTGGATCCAGTGAGTCATATATTCATTTTGTGTTGTCTTGTTTCCTGTACACCTTCCGTGACACATTTATAATTCTGATGTTCTCTCTTGTGGCTCCAGGGCCCAGATGCAACTGCTGTTTCTGCACTCTCTATAGCTATGCCTCTGAAACCCATTATAGCAGTGTTATATGCATTTTATTTTCTTAAGTTTTCCTTCAGGCTTTTTGATCTTGTAACGATCAGTAGGTGTGGAACCACTATGTTAACCAACCGGTTTGACTTTGGGCTAAACCTAAGGGCATTATCTTGGCGGTCCCTTGGTATTTACTCTTTAACCTCTATACAGGGATCTGGACTTTGCTGCAGGGAAGCCACCAGGCTGCTACCTCCTGGAGTAGTCTCAGTATGGTTGAAAGCTGACCCACGGTGGTCAGACACACTGGTGTGGGATACTGAGGGATCAGGCAAAATTCATAGTTAGTGAGGGGCCAAGGTCAGGGTAGGGAGATTTCATGCAAATTTCAAACAAGCCCGAAGGTCAGAGCAGGCGGCTCAGGGCTAGAATGGTGAACAGGCAAGGGTAAGGTCAGGCAGCAGTGAGTCAGAATCCAGGAATCAAGCAGTAGTCGGTAAATGGGCAGACAAGCAGATTATAACACCTTAGCAGGATCTAGGAAGCTTGTAAACCTATTGCTCGGGCAGTAAGTGAGACAAACAGCACATCATATAGAGCAGAGCTGATCCCCACATTAGAAGCAGCTGCACACAGAACTAAAGAAGGGTTAACCCTTTCAGTACTGCAGAATAAAGTGAGGTACAATGAAGATTATCAGAATACATTGTCTGGCCTGTGACAGACACAGAGAGACTGGAGGGACTCCTGTGCCCACTCAAAGTAGTGGGGAACCGGCGGGCACAAACCGCAGATGTAACATAACTTAAAAGTTAATTTTGTAATATTTTCAATGGTTTTCCAATGATCCAGAAAATCTGATAATTCAACACCCATCAGGACATTAATACCAGGTTAAATATATTTTACTGTACTATGGCAGCCTATTCATGGGTTATACCAAATATTAAAGCCTAAGCTCCAGAAAGAGTGCTACCCATGTCCATGGTGTTGCAGCTCAACCTCTGAAACAGCGCCACCCCCTATTCAGGGGTTGGGTTTGGTATTACAGCTCTGCAACAGGGTTTGGGGTATTGCAGCTCATGCCCAGAAATAGTGCCGCTCTAGCCTATTGTTTATATCAACTATTACAGCTTAGCCCCAGAAAACGGTGCCACTCCTGTCCATGGGTTATATCTGGTATTGCAGCTCAGCCCCTGTAATAGTGCCACTCTTTTGAATGGACTGTATCTAGTTTTACAGCTCAGTCCCACCTCTGTCCATGGGATGTATCTAATATTACATCTCAGTCCCAGAAACAGTGCTTCCCCTGTCCATGGGTTAATGGGTTCAAACAGGTATTACAGTTCCAGAGAGTACTGCTTGCCTTCTCGCAGCTTACCCTAGCCAGTGACGTCGTGTTCATTGGTGTTCAGTCCTATTCAAGTGAATGGGGCTAAGCTGCAATACCAAGCACAGCCACTGTACAAAGTATGGCACTGTGTTTCGTAAGTTGTGAGGAGGCCACAGCTCTCACCGGAGCGACGTGGCCTCCTAAAACAGCTGATTGGCTGTGTTCCCAGTTGTCGGACCCCCACCCAGGGGCGTAGCTATAGGGGGTGCAGAGGTAGCAGTCGCTACCGGGCCCAGGAGCCTGAGGGGGCCCAAAAACCTTTGTGCCACTTAAGATACTGGCATTATAGAAAGTGCATGTTGGTCTATTTACACCTCTGGCTAGAGGGAAGGGGTTAGGTCAAGAATTTGGCATGAGGGTGTTCTTTCAATGTTTGCCTCTGGCAGCAGGAAGGCTATGTGCTCCCCTGCCCCTTGCCAACAAGCACTAAAGGAATGGGGGCCCAAGCTGAACTCTTGCACCAGGGCCCGTAAGCCTTTAGCTACGCCCCTGCCCCCACCCATCAGATACTAATGACCTATCCTGAAGATGACCCCTTTAAACTCATTTGGAGCACATACTTGAGAAGGACAACTGCTTCTTTCTTTGGTAAACTAATTTCTTAACTTTATTATTGCATGAACTTGAGCTTAAAAATTCGCTCCCACAGGGTTCTATTATGCAGCTATAAATATTATCCCATATTTCACACATTTTCCTTGGATTATTTTGGCAGTCTTTGTAGTCTGCAGCATGCTGGATTTCTTGGTGTAAAATTTAATAGGACTGATTATCTGGCCTTGGGTTAGCTGCGTTATGAATTCCCCACATGAAATCGCGTGGCAGCATGTCACTGTATGATAAGCTCATCCCCATATATCTCACAATGCCCCGGCTGTAGCCGGGCAAGCGAAAAACGGAGATTGTGTATAGAAATGTCACTCTCCAGCGCTGCTGCTCTTACATCAGTCGACGCAGATTACTGAAGTATAATTGCGCTCATTGGAGGATCTCTTCATTATTAAGCTTATTGCCTTTGATGTGCGGCAGAGAATGAGAAAAATCCAGGCTGATTATTAATAATAGGAATAATAATAATATTAGAATAAATGCATTTCATCATAAACTGCTTCTGAGAAAGACGTAGAAAAAATCATTAGTCTTTTCAAGTTCTTATGAAGTTTTTTTTTTAAAATAAAAAGTCAGTCTGGGCTTTAAAGGGGTTGCCTTGTTTCCTCTGTCCATACTGCATGCCTTTTAGCACATATTCAGAGGGATACACAGATCTCATAGGGCCCCATGGGAAAATTTTGTATGGCCCCCTGCCCTACCCAGTTTCTCCATATACATGCATCAGATATTCCCAGGCAATGCAGAACGTGAAGAGCATGGCCCTAGATTTTATTTAGGGCCCATTCAGATGGCCTTATGAGTTTTGCAGATCTGCAAAACATGGATACCGGCCCATGTATATTTTGCGAAACGAACACAGCCAGTCCTATGATAGAAATGCCTATTCTTGTCTGCAATTGCGGACACAAATTGGACATGCTCTATCTTTTTTGCACAGTGTGCTGTCCTGATCTGTTGCTGGCCAATTGAAATGAATAGGACTCAGAAATACAGTCATGTGAATGGGCCCTAAGTGCAAGAAATTTTAATGGAAAAAAAAAAGCTGTGATAAAATAAATTGCCCTCGGCCTTACCCACTTTATGCGACTTTTATGTCGGAAAAATTGGTACTCTTTCTGAACAACATATTTTTCAATGCAAATGCACTAGTGTACAGCGGCTTACTCTACCTCTTCCCAAGGACCCGGTGCTCACTCCACGGATTCACCCAAATCCGATTAGAAAAATGCAAAATTATAAAGTGATTGGAGGGCACTCAAATATCTGACAACATCCACGGCAGGATATCAGTGATCCTAATTTATTCACATAAAAACTATTTAAAAACGTACACACATACAATATAAAACATGCACATGTATTACCATACAAATGGCCACAAGGCCCAATTTAGGGCTCAATATAGCTGTAATATTTGGTCAAGCCTGTGACCATATACAATCGCTCAGGTGTGGCGTGTGGATCGCTTGTAAATGTCCGATAAAAGTCGCCTGCGTATGCCTGAACGGGCGATTGAGTGCGTACGAGTGATCCACACGCCACACCTGGCGATTGTATATGGTCCCAGGCTTGACCAAATATTACAGCTATAATGAGCCCTATATTGGGCCTTGTGGACATTTGTATGGTAATACATGTGCATGTTTTATATTGTATGTGTGTACGTTTTAAAATAGTTTTTATGTGAATAAATTAGGATCACTGATATCCTGCCGTGGATGTTGTCAGATATTTGAGTGCCCTCCAATCACTTTATAATTTTGCATATTTTTCAATGCACTTACATCACACAACTGGTATAAATACACTGATAAATCCCCCTCCCCCCAGCTCCAAATCAGTGCTTCCCTTCACATAATATATTACTTAACTGGCTACCTGCAGCCCCCACTAGGGGGAGCTCAATGCAAAGGAATTTAAAGAGTTACTATTTACTGCAATGGAAGCTGTGATAAACTCTTTGCACTGAGCTCCCCCCTAGTAGAGCTTTCTCCTCTGGGCCCCCTTCTCCAGGGCCCCATAGCAGTCCCATGGTCTGCCTCCATTGAAGGTTTGCCACTGCGCATATTCCATCACAGAAGGTGACTTCAAGATTCTAGGACTATGGGTAGACTGAGCAAACTGAGGCACCATGGGGCAGAGGTGTATGTGTGTGGATGAGGGGTTAGGGGTTGGGCATATATACATTTGAATGTGTGCAATCACTGTGGAGAGCGATGACTGGCATACGGCTGTGCCACTGGTTCTACCAATGGATCCATGAAGGGTTGGCCTGACTTGGGAAACATAACTGGTAAATTATAATCAATGTGTGCATGTTCATGTATGTGCAAATGTGTGTTTGTGTCTTTGTACATATGTGGTTTTGTTCTTGCACTTTACTCCGACAATATAAAAGGTCCCCATTGGTTACACCACTGCTTGACCCATCTAAAGTTCTGTTCACACTGTTGTTTCATCGCATCAGGGTAAATAAAAGGCAACATGATATACTGCAGGCATAGCATATAGGGAGTGCGGAGGCTGCTGTTATTATTATTATTTATTATTTAAGCGCCATTCATTCCATAGCGCTGTACATATGATAAGGGGTGCACATACATAATACAGACAATTGCACTAATCATAAACAAAATGAGTTACAAACTGGTACAGAAGGAGAGAGGGCCCTGCCCGTGAGGGCTTACAATCTACATGGTATGGGAGAAGGACACAGTAGGTGCGGGTGAAGCAGGTCGTGGCGGTATAGAGGCAGCAGGGTCACTGGTTGTAGGCTTGGGTTTTCAGGTTTCTTTTGAAGGATTCCACTGTAGGTGAGAGTCTGATATGTTGGGGTAGCGAGTTCCAGAGTATGGGGGATGCTGTTGCACTCAGGTCCTGGAGTCTGAGTGGATCCAAAGGTCTCTCTGCCACATGATATTTCTATGTCTATATATGTAATGGGGAAATGCATATACAGTAACAATCTACAGACCGCGCTACTATGTAAATGAGAGGATATGTAAATTAGTGTAAATATACCAATGTGTTTTGCAACAGTGTAGCATAAAACAAAATAAAGAGTCTTTTATTTTCTTCTTGAAATCGTTTCCTCTTAATTAGTTTTGCAAGTTGATGAAAATATTTGCAAACACATTGACAGAAGTCGGTAAAAATCAGCTCAGTAAATTTTCAGTTTCTTATTTCCTATTAAATTAGTCGTGTCAGCATCTAGATTTCTCTTCTCAAAACAAACAAAAAAAGAATCATGGGCATGGGTGTTATAGGGCCCCATCTCAAAACCTAGTATGGACGCCCTTGCCCCACCCAGTTTCCCAGTAAGCGGTTGCATCAATCACTCCCAGGCAAAGCAGAATTCTGATTAATTAAAAAAAAATATTTAAAAAGTCACTCTCGGCCTCACCCACTGTATCTGACTTCTATGTCAGCAAAAGTGGCACAAGCGCTTCATAAATATGGCGCTCATTCTGTATTCACACTAGACAACTGGCATTAATACATTGATAAATCTCCTGCTTCCCTTCTATTACAAAGCTGGCTGCCTGCAGCCACCACTAGGGGGAGTTCAGTGTATAGGAATTTTTACCTATGAGTATGCAATTGATTATATTAGAAGCTATATGTAATAATCTGAATTCCCTGAACTCCCCCTAGTGGTGGTTACATGAAAATACGTTTTCAATTGGGTTCGTAGCTATCATGTGGTCTGCCTCCATTTAAGATACTTTACTGCTGGGTCCAGAAAGCTCACATATGCAGAGTTTTTTGCATGGTGCTAAAGAGCTGATCTTGCTTTTCTTGAGCCTGTCAGTGACGTAAAGGGGATACTATGGGGTCATCAGTGATTTCCAAAATAGTGACTCTGGGTGCCAAAGGGTCAGAATTGGCGTTACTTAGGGCCAAGAACCTTTAAACAACTCACCAAATCTTAGCTTTGTGAACCCTTGTAAGCCACATTTGATAATGAGAAATTGGGGCAACACTAATTACTGCAAAATTTGTTAGAATCTAGTTTTGTCTCTAACAACTACTTTGAACCATATACACTGCTCACAAAAAGTTAGGGATATTTGGCTTGTGGGTAAAATTTCAGGATGAACCTAAAATGCACACCTTTACAGGTGAATTTAATGTGACCTTCTCTAAACTTTTGAATGCACATTTCCAACTGTTCAATGTTTCAGTACTGTAAGAAGGTACAAGGAATCATCGTGGATGATAGGTACGTGTTACTGAGGTTCCTGGCCTCAGTGGAGTAAGAGCCGGGTTTTATGTGTCAGCAGCAGTTGCTGTTTGACACCTTGATACTTAGTATGGCTGTAATAGCTGATCCGGGACGGTTCTTACTGGGAGTAGTCAAAGTGCTGGGTGGGTGACTACTCCCCATGTTCCAGGCTGGGTTTTGCCAGGCATAAAAACCAGCCAGCACTGCCAGGTGGAGAGGATTACCTCTGTTTGACAGTGGAGCTCAGGAGGTCTGTGTGCCGTGATCCGAGGGCTGTGTTGAAATCCGCGGCTTGAGCCGGGCTGGAAGGCTCAGACCCCTGTGAAGGCGAACAGGCCGCCTAACGCCTGCCTGTGGACTTGACAAGGCAGATCTTCCAATAGGGTGTGAAGTAACATCCAAGAGAAAAGGTGACTGTTTTGTATATGAACTTTTCATGTATATGAACGATCACCAAGCAACTTACGGGTTTTCTTTCACGTGTAAATAAACACTGATGTTTTGAACCAAGAACTTGTACTTTGCCTCTGTGCTGCACCCGCTAATCCTAACTACCAGAGCGAATCCCCACATTACATTTTGCAAAACTTGATGTTCTCTAACAAGGAGCTTAATGGCAAAATTCACAACAAGTGTTTGATCCATGAATCGCCCATTAAATTTCCCTGTTCAATTAAAATTGGTATTTAAACAGTCCTCATCATGCTGTTCAAATTTTGACATCATGAGACTAAGACAACACTTAAAGGGAATTTGCCATCACAGACAATGGGGGCATATCACTAGGATATGCCCCCATTGTCTGATAGGTACGGGTCCCACCTCTGGGACTTGCACCTACAAGGAGAACGGAGCGGGGAAAGTAGTGGAGGGCACACTGTGCATGTGCAGCCGCCCTCCATTCATTTGTATGGGCCCGCCGAAAATAGCAGAGTGCTGGCTCAGCTATTTAAGTCGGCCCCATAGAAATGAATGGGAGCGGGGCCGCGCATGCGCGGTGTGCTCCCATTCACTTGTATGGGAGCATCAGGGAGCAGCGCTTGGTGGTGGCCGAACACCGGGAAACCCGGGGTCCTCCAGCCACAACTCTCCCTGCTCCGTTCTCTTTGTAGCACCTAACAGACAATGGGGGCATATCCTAGCGACATGCCCCCATTGTCTGTGATGGGAATAACCCCTTTAACAATTGATAAACAGTACCTCGCCATTGCGAGGCTTCAAGCAGGGTGTTCTCAGATGGAAGTGGCCACTGAGTTTAGAGTGTCACAGAATATCATCAACAGGTTGCCTGTAATGGATTTTTATATATGATTTTATACCACAATTTTATACTCTCTATTTCTTTGTCACTTAGAGACTTTTTACTCACTTCCTGGTACACTTTTACCTTACTACTCTATTAAGAGTTAATTTCGTTCACCACTCTGGCATTGGATGATAATTGAATACTGCAGACTGGTGTCTGGCTCTCTGGCCCTCTGGCACCCCCATTGTGCTCCCAGGATATACCTGGAACAGCACTGTATAACCGCCTTTCTTTGTTATCTATTGTCATTCCAGCAGTTCACTGGTGTGCACCGATTTAGTCATGGTTTTGGGAGTTGCCTTATTCCCATTGAGTCATCACATCTAGACCTTTCACTACCATTCATTGCAAATATCCATAGGCGCATCATATCCTATTCCCTCCTTTTCCATCCTACATCCCTGTTCACCCAACTCCTTTTTGTTTTATTATATCTTTCATATATCAACAGGTTGCAACAGAGATACAGAGAGACTGGAAGAGTCACAGAAAGGCATAGAAGTGGACGTTCTTTGGCCACATCTAAAACGGATGACTGCTTCATTGTGAACAATGCCCTGCGGAACCGGATGATGAATGCCACATAACTCCAGGCACATTTAAGGGAGGTGAGAGACACCCAAGTGTCAAGTCAGACCATTTGAAACCATTTACATCAGCATCTTCTGGGTGCTAGACAACCTGCAAGGGTACCTGACTACACCACCAGGCAGAGTTGTCATTGTCTTGTATGGGCCAGCAGGATGAGGGACCAGTGGGCTTCACTGCTGTTCACTGAGTCGATTCACTCTGAGCAGAAATGATGGCCACCAACGATGTCGGAGACGTCAAAGCGAGCGCTATGCATCAGCCACTGTTGTCACTAGATGAGCTTTTGGTGGTGGTGGTGTTACAGTGTGGGCCGGTATGTCTAGTCAATACAGAACCACCGCCGTACACTTTGTGAATAGTACAGTGACAAGCCCATACTACTTGAATAACATAATTCATCCAGTCATTTTGCCTCTGCACCAGCCTAATTTAATCTTCATGGATGGCAATGTGCCAGCTCATCAAAGTCCCATCATTAGGGAATGGCTGCTGGAGACTGGGCGACCTAAAATCGAGTGGCCTACACTTTCTCCAGACCTGAATCCCATAGAAAATCTATGGGACCAGCTGAGTCGCCGTGTAGAGGCTCGTAACTCTGTACCCCAGAATCTCAATGACCTGAAGGCCGCCCTTCAAGAAGAGTGGGATGCCATGCCTCAGCAGACAATAGGTCAACTTGTGAGCAGCATGAGACGTCGTTGTCAAGCAGTAATTGATGCTCAAGGCAACATGACATGTTATTGAGACACTGACTTTTTGTGGGGGTGTACCCAGCACTGGTGTTAGCTTTTGTTTCAATAAATTGTTTGAGATGAGCAAATCACCATTGGTACTTCTACTTAAATATCCTACTTTCATGAAATAATATCACTGTAGTGTGAACTTTTTAAGTTTTCCATAAATTTCATTGAAAAGCCAAATATATCTAACTTTTTGTGAGTAGTGTATGTGCTTAGGTTACTTGTCACTTCCCTTCCCCTTCTCCTCCTGACATACAAAATACATTACTCAGCAAGATGAAGATAATTATGATGATTCTACAATAATAATGATTATACTACTGCTACCAATAATGGTCATAATGATACTACTACAAGCCTACTTCTAATATTAATAATCATAGTGATCATGGTGTACTACTACTACTACTAAAGATAATTGTATTATTAATGTAAATACCAATGCATCTTCCAGGTGGCATTTCTTAGTCTCAGATGGGCTTTCACCCAAGGAGAAGGTTAAAGGGAGTCTTTCGCGCCGATTGACACTATAAACCTATTAATAGACTAAAGTCCATGGCATCCCCCCTATTAAAACAGTTCTTACCCTTAGTTCCCTGCTATAGTCGTTCGTCCGAAAAACACTTTTATTCTGTATGCAAATTAGGCAGTGAAGGTGCCCAGGGGCGGCCTTAGAACGGCCGGTGCCCAGGCCCCTGGGTCATCTTCATACTAATCCACTCCCCCATCCGCCGCGTCTTCCCGCCCATTCGCCGAGTCTGCCCGCCCATCCGCCGAGTCTGCCCGCCCTTGGTCTCATGTCTTTACCTTCCTCCTCCTGGCCGTAACGACTACTGATGCGACTACGCACGGCAGGAACGTAAGTGAGACCGGGGCCAGCGCAAGGTACACTGTGATGCCCCGGCCAGACTGTGGGCATACAATGCGCATGCGCCGACATCGCGGTCATCGGCGCATGCGCGGGATTTACGGCCAGGAGGAGGAAGGTAAAGACATGAGACCAAGGGCGGGCAGACTCGGCGGATGGGCGGGCAGACGCGGCGGATGGGGGAGTGGATTAGTATGAAGATGACCCAGGGGCCTGGGCACCGGCCGTTCTAAGGCCGCCCCTGGGCACCTTCACTGCCTAATTTGCATACAGAATAAAAGTGTTTTTCGGACGAACGACTATAGCAGGGAACTAAGGGTAAGAACTGTTTTAATAGGGGGGATGCCATGGACATTAGTCTATTAATAGGTTTATAGTGTCAATCGGTGCGAAAGACTCCCTTTAAGTGCTGCCTTAGCCTTGTATTTGAATACCTGTCCCTGGCCAAGGCTAGTGGCTTGTTGCCAGCTCTTCTCGTACTCTAAATTGGAAAATTATATACTATGTGGCTGAGGCTGAGCAGGTAAGGGGAAATATATTGGTCCTAGTCTGCAGCCATTTATATGCTGGAACATCATGTCTGCATATGAGGAGGTAAATGATATGGGGGTATGATACATGGCCAAAAATTATAGAGATCAAAACTTAAGATTTCAGTTCAAGAAAAATGTAAACTGTATTCTGATTGGTTGCTGTGGGTCTCCCTCTGTCCTCTGATCGCCTCCCCCACTTTCGGAATCAAAAGTGCAGGGTACCAAGCGTTTTATGAAGGTTCCTGGGCCTGCCATGATAGAGCACCTGTTATGCACTGCCTCTGGTAAAATCGCGATTCACAGCAAGTAGTGATGTGAATAGTGTAAGCTATTAAAAGATTGCAAGTTTAAGTGTCCTTCGGCTGCTAAAAAAAATATATATATATAATTCAGAACACTCTTTTCTCCATTTCTTATATTAAAATAATAAAAAAAAAATTGGTATTGTCGCATCTGAAAACGTTTAAGATTTTAAAATATCATGTTATATATCATACATGGTGAACGCTATTACTCAACTATTTATGTTTTTTCAGTATTTTCTGGTGATTATTTTATTTTCCATTTCCCTACGAATTTTTTTTAAAATAGGCCCACACTCTGGGAAGATATAAGTGAGGGACATGAACATGTGGAGTCACTGTGGGGAGAGATACATGGAGGGAAAAGCAATAATAAAATACTAATAGGAGTTTATTATAAACCACCTAATATACCAGAGTTGACAGAAAATCTACTACTAAACGAGATAGACGAGGCGGCAAGTCATAGTGAGGTGGTTATTATGGGGGACTTCAACTACCCAGATATAGACTGGGAAACTGACACCTGTACATCTCATAAGGGAAACAGGTTCTTGGCAATAACCAAAGACAATGACCTCTCCCAACTGGTTCAGGACACGACTAGAGGGACGGCCATACTGGACTTAGTATTAACCAATAGACCTGACAGAACAACAGATGTGCAGGTCGGGGGACACCTGGGAAATAGTGACCATAAAGTAATAACCTTTCAATTGTCATTCATAATAGTGTTTCTTCAGGGAGGAACAAAAATACCAAACTTCAAAAAAGCTAAATTTAGCCAACTAAGAGAGGCCATAGGCCTAACTAACTGGGACAAAGTCCTCAAAAATAAAAATACAGGGATATTTTTAAAGAGGACCATTCATGGGTCCAGACCTTACAAAATAAGTAGCACGTTATGCAAGGCATAAAACAGGGATCTAATAGCGCTTACTATTTTTCCTGGGCGCCACTCCGTTCGCCCGCTGTGCCCCTGTTGAATTCTCCCGCTTGGTATGCTAATTAATGGCATCGGAACAGGGAGGAGGAGACGCCAGGGTTTCTCAATGGGCGTCTCCTTCTCCCTGGCTGTAGCTCGGTCCAATCACAAAAGAGAGTGTCACAGCTAGGGAGAAGGTAACATAGTAACATAGTACATAAGGCCGAAAAAAGACATTTGTCCATCCAGTTCGGCCTGTCATCATGCAAGTTGATCAAGAGGAAGGCAAAAAAAACAAAAAAAAAACTCTGAGGTAGAAGCCAATTTTCCCCACTTTAAGGGAATAAAAAATTCCTTCCTGACTCCAATCAGGCAATCAGAATAACACCCTGGATCAAAGACCCCTCTCTTATTACGCTCCAGAAATGCATCCATCTGTTATTTTTTTTTACGGCCCATATGCAAAACCATTCTCTCCAATGGGGCCGCAAAAAATAATAATTAATTGACTCCATGTGCATTCCGTGTCCGTATGTCCGCCATTCCACAAAAAAATAGAACATGTACTATTATTGTCCGCATTCCGGACAAGGATAGGACTGTTCTATTAGGAGCCAGCCATTCCGTTCCGCAAAATGCGGAATGCACACGGCCAGTATCTGTGTTTTGCGTAACGTCAGCAGTGCCGCCAGGTGCGTCCATGACATGGAAAATTAGAACAAAAATGACCACAAACGACACATTCCCTTTAAAATTGATGTTATCATAATGTCAATGAAATTAAAGGGGTTGTCCATGCAGGATAACCTACTTTTGTCAGGCATACACTGCCTGGGTGAGGTCATTCTTGGGGTCCCACCATGGCAATTTGCTGGAGTGCGTAGTGTTACACGGCACCCACAGAAATCAATGGCAGATTATGTATTACACAATCATGTCTGCTCCTCCGGAACACCCACCGTGTAAACCCTGACCCAGTGTGCGATCCATCCGTATGAAAGATAAGACGGTCATTGTGTTGTTCCAGGAGTTTTATAAGAACGCATCGACAAATGACTTATTCCCCTGTGACGAGACGCCCGCCCCCGCCGCTTAATTATTAAAACTCAATCTAAAAGCAATAAAAACCGGCGCAGATCCTTACAGGACGACAGCTAATAGCATTATCATTCAAATCCAATTGTAAGATTTGTCCACTCCTCCCAGTAAATCTTCATGCAGAACTCAGGGACACCACAATAGGCTTTACTGCTGCGAGGAAACTTTTATCTAACCGCGGTTTCACCCACGGCACCGGACGTAGAAAAGGAAAATTTCTGTATTGAAAAGGAAATATTTCTGTTCATAGACTGAACTAAGTGCTCGTTATTCATCCTGAAATAAGCTATTATTTTCAGATGACTGCCTCCATTGTTGAGATTTATTTGTCTCAGTCGGTAATTCTGCAGACGCGCGGATTTCTGACCTGCAGTTACCTAGCTCTTATACAATGCGATGCCTGGACATGAAAACACGGTATAGAAGACTGAAAGCTCCACATCTACACACTTCTCATCCCTTCTAAACATTATTTCATAGGGCGCCGACAAAAGCCGCCATTGAATTGGAATAATAGGAGGCACCTAGAGGAGATTCTATTGATGCTGAGACACCACCGCTATAATAGGAGAGCTTCCTTGAGGTGTTTGCTGTCATTAATTACAATAAAGGGTGATCGATCTCCTGCAGTACAACATTATTCCTGCCTGTCTTATGTAATTGTCAGAATTAAGTGCTCGGCCTTGAGAGAAGCCTTAAGAAGAATATTACTAGACAAGAAAAAAGTCACAAGTACAGTTCTGGAGAGTAAGGGTTAAAAAAAAAAAGACATGATGAGCGGCTTCATTTATCAAACAGGCCTCGTTGTCCATAGAAACCAATCAGAACTCAGCTTTCATCTCTTAATCTGCTCTGGGAGAATGAAAGCTGCACTGTGATTGGTCGCTATGGTAGCTAGCCTTGGGGCAACAAGGATGGTATTGAGAAATAAGGCCTGTTTCAGACATATTTTAGAACCTCCTAGGGTTCTAGTGAACCTAAGAGAGAACCCTATGGTGATCTACAATGTGGCAGACCTGGATACTGCAGCCGGAATATGGGCGCTAAAATGTAGAATTTACACATTAAGGTCTCATGCACACGGCATCATCATGTTTTGGTCTGCATCCAAGCCGCAGTTTTGGCGGCTCGGATGTGGACCCATTCACTTCAATGGGGCTGCAAAAGATGCGGACAGCACTCTGTGTGCTGTCCGCATCCGTTGCTCGGTTCTGTAGCCCCCCCCAAAAAAAAATATACCCTGTCCTATTCTTGTCTGCACTTTGCGGACAAGAATAGGCAGTTATATTAAAGGCTGTCTGTACTGTTCCGCAAATTGCGGAACGCACAAGGACGCCATCCGTGTTTTGCGGACCGCAAAACACACAACAGTCGTGTGCATGAGGCCTAAGGCACAGGTTCTTACGCCGTTCCCATATGATAATAGTACAGGGGCCAAGCCCTCTAACCATCATTTTCATACCAACACTGTAGCTGGTAAATTTGGGACATGTAAATCCAGTCCCAGGGAACGCCCCCAAACACAACACGGGCTGCCCACTTATAGGTGTAACTATCTTAGGCTACGCCTATTTTTGGCCTGGAACAGTGCGAATTTGCAAGGTCTCTGGAAACTAGGACGAGTCCCTGCAAATTCAGGACTGTTGGTGCAGTACCCGAGAGGACTAATGCAAAGGGTTAATTATTGCTAAAAGGGTTCATTTATTTTTGCCAAGTTAAATGTTGTGATTTATTTTTAAAGCACTTACTTCTATATTCACTGTGTGATCCTAACAGCATTGTATTGGCAACAGAAGGTTAATACTGACAGCCTGTTTAGGCTACCAGGGTGATGGACTTAGTCTGCCCCCCTGGTTGTTATTTTTTATCACAACTCAAACATCTCCAGGAAGAAGAGATCAAAGGTACTGTATGTAGACTCCATGCTCTGAAAGACCGGTTTATCTGCCTCTGTATCGACCATTGACATTGGGGGTATTTTGTCCTTGTGTAACACCCCAGTGGTGTTACCACTTCTGCACTTTGCTACTGTCTTTATTGGTCTAACCTGAAGTTAATCTTATGTATTTATTCCAGGTCCTCCACAATGTGCATTACTAATCTGTTTGCAACTGTTATGTTCATGAAATATGCCTGGTTCACCAGCAGGTGGCAGCAAACATGGCAGAGCTGTATGTAGATAGAATGGAACTTACCATTCCATTCTAGAGTCAGACTACAGAGAAGAAGTGCAGCATACCGAAGAAGCTAAGTTATACAGCCAGCCTTTTAGTACAGCAGAGTCAGAGAGAAACAGATATAGCAGAGTGGAGTTTGCCTGCCAGTTTAATGCTAAAGCCTGCTGGGACCAGATAAAGCCTGTAAACTGTTTGAAGAAACGTTTATGCAAAGTAAAGCCGCCATTGAACTTCATCTCAAGGTCTGGACTCCAGTTATTCTTTTATCCCTCAATTATTCCCCCTATTTATTGCTTCGGAGCCAAAGCCTGGGGTCCAGCCGTATCCAGGTAGGAGCACCGTGACACACATAAAGAGACATTTTAGGCCGCACTCGGCAATCCTACACCTGGGTCGGGCTATAGAGGGCCCTAGGGGGAGGTGCCCGTTGCACTTGCATCTGTCAGTGAGACACCATTAACCTAGATAGGGTTGCAATGTTTTTTTTAACACCTTGTGAACAGAGCCATAACTTTTGTTGTTGTTCAGCCCTAATGTAAAAACTGTAATAGGGCCCCCATCTAGAGGCTTTAGATGGCCTTTGGTCCCGCTTAGGCTGTGGTGTGACCACTACACCCGCACCTCCTATTGTTACGCCCCTGCTTTTCAGTATGGAGTTTAATTGCACTGAATCCTAAATTTAAAGTGGCAACCAAGGGGGCATAAAGGGGCTGTCCCATTGGGACATTTATGACATATCTACAGGGTCCTACCTCAGGGACCACTACCTATCTCAAGAATGGCACCCAGTTGTGCACACCACTGAATGAATCTCTTGCCATTCACTGCTATGGGACTTCCAAAAATAGCTGAGCATGCTGGGCGGGCCCAATATTGAGATATAATTGGGTCCCAGAGGTGGGACCCACACCTATCGGATAGGCCTTACACATCCAGATGCGACAACCCCTTTAAACTCCCACCTAATAATGTCTTATTCTAATCAATCTAACTTTTAAAAGGAGAGACTCTGATAGCAAATTATACATTTGGGAATTGCTTATATCACAGTTTCATAATAGACACTGTCCAAAACGCACCTCTTTTAAAGGGTTTTTTCAGGAGTACAATATGGACAACCTACCCTCAGGATGGGTCATCAATATCTGATTGGTGGGGGTACAACTCCTGACACTGCTGCTGATCAGGTGTTTGAAGAGCCCACAGCATTCCGTCAGTCCCATTCAAGTGAATGCGTCTGGGCTGCAGTACCAAGCACAGCCACTATCCAATGTACGGTGCTGCTCTTGGTAAGCTGTGAGGAGGCGGCAGTGCTTACCAGAGCGCCAAAGCCTCTTCAAACAGCTGATCGGTGGCGGTGCCGGCAACCAATCCCAACCAATCAGATATTGATGACCTATCCTGAGGATAGGTCATTAGTTTGGTACTCCCCGAAAAAAACACTTTAAAATGGGGTAATGGTAAACTATCTAAGCTTTTGAAATGATTGTGTAGAAATCTGCTTTAATCCCTCTAATAGGAAGCTTTATTGAAGTTCTAAATTCCTTGAAAGCTAATGCACAATGATGCCTATGCTGAAAGACTTATCACTATAGGAATCTGAGCTGCAGCTTCTCTGCTAATCTGCTTAAACACTTGCTCTCTTGTGGGTGGTGTAACCTTGGGTCAAGTGCATGGATGGGGGAATTGTTTTCTTGCGGTTAGTGGACTCCGGGGTCTCTATTTCATTCAGGCTATAACAAAACTCCTAGTCATCATCGCTGCGGCACAGTCATAAGGTGTTGTGATTCACTCCATTCCCAGCAGTTGATGATGACTTTGCAAAGTAACACGTTCTAAAGATTCACTCTCTCCTGAGTTAGGGAAGGTTGTATGGCAGAACGTCTGCAGATCTGCCTGGTCATCCCTATGAAAGGATTTTTCCATACTTGTTAGGCCTCATGCACACGACCGTAAAAAAACTGATCCGTAAAAAATACAGATGACGTCGGTGTGCATTCTGTATTTTGCGGAATAGAGCAGCTGGCCCCTGATAGAACAGTCCTACCCTTGTCCATAATGCGGACAACAATAGGACATGTTCTATTTTTTTTGCGGAAAGGAAATACGGAAACGGAATGCACACAGAGTAACTTAGTTTTTTTGCGGACCCATTGAAATAAATGGTTCCGTATACAGTTCGCAAAGAAAATTGAACGGACATGGAATGAATATGTTTGTGTGCATGAGCCCTTAGGGTCCATTCACACGTCCGTAGTGTATTGCGGATCCGCAATACACCGGGCTGGCACCCCTATAGAAATGCCTATTCTTGTCCGCTATTGCGGACAAGAATAAGACATGTTCTATTTTTTTGGGGAGCCGCAAACCAAGAAGTGTGGAGCCGCGGACCGGAAATGCGGATGCGGACAGCCATATAAATGAATAAAAGGTACTTACCCTTCACCAAAGCGACTTGCTTCTCCTTGGGCCGAGGCTTCAAATGAATGTAGGTGAAAGGTCCAGTTATATACTGCTGTAATTAAAAATAGCCTTGGTCATAGGGGTGGCTAGGGTGCAGGACCAATATGGAGACATCCTGTAGATAGGGGATAAATATTCTGGAAACCCTTCCTTTATATTTTCAGCTCCTCTGGCTTTGGCTCTCAAAACTGCATAAAAAAAATGGCCCGTATGATTCTACCCTAAAGCCCCTTTCACACTGCAGATTTTGCAAAGGTTTCCGCTGTGGTTTTTCAGTTTTAATGACCTGATTGCAGTTTGGCCCCACTGAATGGCGCTAATCTATGAAAGGACATCACCACGGTCTCCAGCGGCATCCGTCTATATGCACACCGGCCACACCAATGGTAGCGTGGCCTCCCATTGAAAACAATAGGAGGCGGATCCCACAAGGCTGCTGTTGAGTTTTTCTAGCTTCAAAAGACTCCATGTGAATGGGGCTTAAGAGTTCTAAAATGCTACCACGGTCTCAGGCACCTGTCCACAGGTTGTGTGTGGTAATGCAGTTCATCTCCATTCATTGAGCTTCAATACCAGGCACAACCCGTAGACCGCTGTGGCGCTGTTTTTGGTTAAAAAGCAGCCATTTTTTAAGGTATATAATCTAATCTGTACACCCCCTTTAATCTCTTTGTTCATAGAATATGTCATAAGGGAGTTAAAACTGTACTTTAAGCAAAATCTTAGTCCTAGCTATGGGGGCATCTACGGTATTTTCTTTGGCTTTAAGCACCACTTAAGCACCATTTCTCACATTACAGTCATTGATTCCCATAAAAAAAATCACCGGCCAGAACTGACAGTAATCAGGATGCACTCCAGACACTTCTTAATACAAACATGAAAAAGTACCTCTTGGAAATGGTTGGGGGACGGGGAATCTATGTAGCATTTTTCATAATTATGAGCAATTTGAAATATTAATCTTCGTTCAGCTTTCAGCGAGACGACTTCAAGGGAATGCTCACATAATGATTTTTTATTTTTAAAAAAAAATAATTTCAGCTCTCGTCTAAGCTGGAGAAACATTTCGGAAAAGCATCGCTACCCCGACACTTATCATCTCCTAGAAGACACTCTAATAATCACATAGACTGATGGTTTCTGCTTCATGTATCGGGAGCTACCAGGGCATAAAGCACACCACGCTTCCCAAATATCAGTATTTTATGAGGAAGAGCCTAAAATGACAGGTACACCATTGTGTGTGCTGCGTGTCAGACCTGACATCCCGAATATATTATTCCACTCAAAGTAAATTATTCAAGGTGGTGGTTAAGTGTTCCATCAAGACACAGACGAGCAGCGAAGGAAGGCTTCGGAGCCATATAGAATCAATAAGCCGGATTGTCATCTGGATGCTGTCATTGTAATGATTGCTATCACTCTGCACAAAAATTGCACTTTTTAGTATAGAATATATTGTCCTGGCAACTTTACTAGATTTATACTTAAAGGGGTATTCCAGGTTTTTATTATTGATAGCTTATCCTGAGAATAGGCTATCGATATCTCATTGACGGACACCCCACAGCTAGTTGTATCTCTGGCGCCAGAAATCAGCCTCAAATCTACACATTCATTGTGTTGTGGACGGAGCTGGTAACTGTAGCTCTGCTTCCATTCACTTCAATAAGTGCTAGTGTAGGCCCCTCTGTGTATTGCTACATGGTATCTTAGTGGGGTGCTGTAGTATTTAGTTCCATAATTTGACGTCCAAAGAAACATGTTATACCACCCAACTTTTTGGACATTCAAAGAGGGACACTTATAGTTCATTGTGTGAAAGATCCATTTTTCCTCCATATCTATACACTTCAATAGTTTTCGCATAGGAAATAGCGCAAAAGTTATCTGAATATAGAAATGTGCATGAAATAATAAGATGAGGGCTCTAATATGCTTAAGGGAGCCAACCAAACACTTTCTGGATCAATATTGTAACTGCAATAATGTAAATCTATGCCTCAGATCAAAAACAGACAGAGCGACTTGGGACAAAAAGAGGGACTGTCCCTCCAAAAAAGAGACACTTGGGAGGTCTGATATATGCAGTACGCAGCCCTGCAGGGTATTGCGATGGTGAGGTCACGGTTACTTAGGCAAACGAGGGTTGCTCTGGGTTACTCACAGTTCCTTGAAAGACCCTGGGCAGCAGTGGCGGATTACAATAGGGACGTTCGGGTCGGCAGCCCCGGGCCCAGCACCGCTGGGGGGCCCAACGCTGACCCGAACGCCCACATACTGCGGCGGGGCACGGGAGCGCATAGCTCCCTGTCCCGTCGCCGATCACCGGCATTCACCGCATAGGCTTCAGGCCTTGTAGGCCTGAGGCCTATGCGGTAGTGAAATCCCAGCGCAGGCGTGCGTGATGACGTCATCGCGCGCCTGTGCCGGGACGCAGCACTGTGACGCGCCTTCCTCTGCGAGCAAGTGCCTATCCCTGGACATAGGTGAGTATTTATCTTTTCATTTTTTGTTCATTTTTATTTTTTATTTCATGTGCCTACTTGGGGGGGGGAACACACAGGAGGACATATTAGGGAAGATAAATCGATTACATGGGGGGGGAATGTGGGGGCTGTATGGGGCCAAATTATTATGGGAGGGAATACTATGTGGGGGCAAATTACTAGATGGGGCGGTGTGGGGGCAAATTGCTATGTGGGGGCAGTGTGGGGGCAAATTATTATGAGGGAATACTATGTGGGGGCAAATTATTATGAGGGAATACTATGTGGGGGCAAATTACTAGATGGGGCAGTGTGGGGGGCAAATTATTATGAGGGAATACTATGTGGGGGCAAATTACTAGATGGGGCAGTGTGGGGGCAAATTACTAGATGGGGCAGTGTGGGGGCAAATTGCTATGTGGGGGCAGTGTGGGGGCAAATTATTATGAGGGAATACTATGTGGGGCAAATTACTATGTGGGGGCAAATTTTTATGAGAGGGACTACTATGTGGGGGCAAATTTCTATATGGGGGCAGTGTGGGGGAAACTATTGTGTGGGGGAAATTGACATGTGGGGACAGTGTGGGGTAATTTCTATGTGGGGACAGTGTGGGGAAATTGCTATGTGGGGGCAGTGTGGGGAAAACTATTGTGTGGGGAAATTGCTATGTGGGAACAGTGTGGGAAATTGCTATGTGGGGGCAAATTACTATGTGGGGGCAGTGTGGGGCAAATTACTGTGTGGGGGCAAACTACTATATGGGGGCAGTTTGGGGGAAATTACTGTGTGGGGGCAAATTACTATGTGGGGGCAGTGTGGTGGAAATTACTATATGGGGGTGTTGCTATTGGGGAGGCACTGTAGGGGCAATTCTATTATTTTTGGGGACACTATATTGCTGCTATGGGAAAATTGCTATGTGGGGGCAAATTACTATGTGGGGGCAGTGTGGTGGAAATTACTATGTGGGGGCAGTGTGGGGCAAACTACTATATGGGGGCAGTTTGGGGGAAATTACTGTGTGGGGGCAAATTACTATGAGAGGGACTACTATGTGGGGCAAATTTCTATATGGGGGCAGTGTGGGGGAAACTATTGTGTGGGGGAAATTGCCATGTGGGGACAGTGTGGGGTAATTTCTATGTGGGGACAGTGTGGGGAAATTGCTATGTGGGGGCAGTGTGGGGAAAACTATTGTGTGGGGAAATTGCTATGTGGGAACAGTGTGGGAAATTGCTATGTGGGGGCAAATTACTATGTGGGGGCAGTGTGGGGCAAATTACTGTGTGGGGGCAAACTACTATATGGGGGCAGTTTGGGGGAAATTACTGTGTGGGGGCAAATTACTATGTGGGGGCAGTGTGGTGGAAATTACTATATGGGGGTGTTGCTATTGGGGAGGCACTGTAGGGGCAATTCTATTATTTTTGGGGACACTATACAGGGATTATTGCCTGGAGCACAATAGAGGGTGGTATTATTACTGGGGGCACTCTAGGGGACATTATAGCTGCTGTGGACACTATAGGAACATTTGGGGTAATTTATCAAACTGGTGTAATGCAGAACTGGCTTAGTTGCCCATAGCAGCCAATCAGAATCCACCTTTCATATTTGACAGCTCTTTTGGAAATTTAGTTCTACTTTACACCAGTTTGATAAATTACCCCAATTATATCTATCAGGGTCACTATTTTTTCAGCAGTATAGTTCCTGGGGCATTGGGGAGCACAACGGGCACAGTATTGGGGGTGGCAGGATGACACTGTGGGGACACCAGGATGAGGAGGTTGATGGAAAAATTGAGAAATCTAACGTGTCTGTGTTACAAACTGTAGAGACGAGATGCGGCTAAAAGAATTTGCCATGGTGGTCTGGGTCAAATGGAGGAGAAGAGGAAAGAGAAGGTCTACATGACAGGAGATGTCACTGGATGTAACAGGTATGTGGTGCTGTATTCTCCTCCATGTCTTTTTTATTATAATTATATGTATTTTAAATTTGACTACCAAATTCTTCAGTTTAGGACCCAATTTGGGGTATTTTTTTTTAGTCTGAAGATGTCATATGGCCTAAGAAGAGACTGTGGCGCTCATGAAGCACCGCAGCCTCTTCATACAAAAACAAAACAAAAACTAAACTAAAATGGAGGGGGGGGGGCCCAAGTTGGGTAGACAGCCTCGGGCCTATCATGCACTTAATCCGCCCCTGCTGGGCAGGCGTACCGCAGTGATGGAGAGGCTGGCACAGGGGACCTCTGGGGCACTCTCGGTGTATAGGGACCTGGCCTGATGGTAGATGAGGTGCCCTGGATGTTGCAGGAGTTTAATGTGCCAGTGGCAAGATCCCTTTAAGTTTCGTGAAGCCAGTAACGGTGGCACACCGATTTATGATAGGAATAATTGAGGAACACGATGTTGTGGTGAACCAAAACTTCCTTTTACTGGAAACAATCAACTTTGTACAGTCTAGGTTCAGTTCCACATGGCAGTAGCAATTATAAGCAGGCTTTTACAAATGGCAGGCACAATGTTCTTGCAAGATACTCAGAGGGTTAAAACACTTACAGATCAGGCTGCACCTTTCCTCAGAAATCCTGTGCACTATTCCTCAGAACTCCTGTCTGTCTTTATCCCAAGGCCCGTATGCCCTATTGATGGCTTTATCCTTGGTCACCAAAATTTCCTCAGGTATATATATCCTTGCTTTAGGTAAAATCCTTCTGCCCTTCAGCCCTCAGGTTGGCTGGTTTCTCTTCTGCTCTGCTCTGCACTTTGGTTGTGGGAACTGCAGGTTTCTCAGGAGGTAACTTCTTCCCCTGGTGGCAACTAGAAGCCTGGGCGGTCTAGCTGCATGTCAGGAGGTGGCCCTCAGCTCCTCTCTGCTGAAGTGCACACTCTCCTCTGGCTCTACCCAGACTCCTGACTACACAGACCTTTTCCCTGCACAGGACCTGACTATTTATACTAGGGGGTTCCCTAGCTCCCTCTACTGTCTAGGAGGAGGAACTACACCCTGATAGGCCTGCTACACACATTACTGGGAAAAATACACATAAAAGCATAGCAATATACATTAAAATGTACTGTTAAATACAATGCCACTGTTTCACAGGAGGTGGAGAACAACGTGGCCCAATTGACCCTTGTGTAGTGCCCACATTTACCTAGTGGGACACTACACATACCATCTTTAATTTGTGCTGTAATTATACAGAAAACAGTCAAAAATAAAACCCTGAATGCCTCTCTGCAAAATCAGCAACATATAGGGTACAGGGGGGCTCCAGGCTATGGAGGCCATGGTATTGCTCTCTATAACTAAGAGTTTGTATAGAGCTACACTATAGCCATGAGCCAAAATGCCTGAGATCTGGTGGTTCCATCCTTGAGACCCTCAATTATGGAGACTTTTCATCTGTTGTTATGTGCATATGCTATAACTGGTTAAACATACACCCAATAAAGCACAATATGTATGTAACTTCACCCAACTGTAAAGCATAACCAACAAAAACTATTATCTGGGTGCTGCATCAATCATCAGGGATTTCCATTCGGTCATTCCATTCAGTCACCCACTATCTTGGTTTTCCAAAGGTTCTGTGCAGAAAACCCCCGTGGGAGCTAGTGTAGAGGATGGGAGTGGTAGTGGCCTTGATGTAGTGTAGCTGTTGTTTCACTATGTCCTTCCTCAGGCTGTCATCTCCTGCTGTCCATTGCAGTGAAAGTTATAGCACTGAAGAACGAAGCCAGAATTGCAATGTAGAACTAAGAATACAATCGCTAACAGCAGGGTTGTAGTGCAATTCTCTTCTGGCACCAACATAGGAGATATGGTGGCAGTTTGGTGCACTTAGATAATACTGGCTTAGTGGTAGTTTGGTGATGAGTGTGTCTTTGGCCCATTTTCCCTCACTTC
Source organism: Bufo gargarizans (assembly GCF_014858855.1). Lineage (NCBI taxonomy): Eukaryota > Metazoa > Chordata > Amphibia > Anura > Bufonidae > Bufo > Bufo gargarizans. The sequence goes on along the minus strand of NC_058087.1, from coordinate 3,361,394 downwards.
ACAGCACGGTCAGCAGCTCGATGTAACAGTTCACTCTACTGTCTTGGTCATTACTTCAACTCTAGGGAGTTGGTGCCCTACGAGCTGCTTCCTCACTCCTTCTTGCAGAAGAGGGTCCACACCCATCCCCTCTTCACCTCACCCTCATCTAGACTGCTCTTAGACTAGCTAAACCCCCACCCATGGCAGGAAGTTGGCCTAGCCCACTTCTACCAAAGTGGGGAGGAATGGAGTGAAAAGTTCCATTTCTGTGGCAAAACACTGCCAGCCATACTCCACCTGCTGGTAAACCAGGTTCATAACATGTTATTATAATGAGATTTTGTAAGAGATATATAAAACACAGTAAATTAATGCAAAAATAGAAATACCCCTGCTCTTGGGTATTACACATGCACGTACTATCATGGATTTCCATAGGTTTCTGCACCAATCATCATGGATTGCCATAGGGTCCTGCACCAATCATCATGAATTTCCAAGGGGTCCTGCACCAATCGTCATGGATTTCCATAGGGTCCTGCACCAATCATCATGGATTTCCATAGGGTCCTGCACCAATCATCAAAGATTTCTGTTGGATCCTGCACTAATCATCATTGATTTTTATAGGCTCCTGCACCAGTTATCATGGTCATCCAAAGGGTCTTGCATGAATCATCTTAAATTTTCAAAGGTTTCTGCATGAATCATCCTGGATTTCCATAGTGTCCTGCACCAATCATCATGGATGTCCATATTATTCCATTTACTCTCCACCATTATTCCACTGTAGATACTTTTAGGATGTCAAGAGACAGACATTTTGAAATCTTTAGATTCTTCGTTACTAAGTGTGTGATAACGTTGAACATTTCTAGGAATACCTAATATATCATTATAGAAGGACCAAGTCTTGACTGATCATGTTCTGTTCCCTGGAAACCTCCCTATAAATAGGAGAGCGCCGCCCGCAATGTGTGCAGCCTGGTTATTACCTGCGATAATAATAATGAGTTTTATGTCATTTCGTCCCCTGATCTCAACATTACATTTTCATTAATGAGGGGCCCGATATGCCAAAGATAAAGGAGCCTAATTGAAATGATTTTCTATTTTCAGGCTTTTTTTTTTTTTGGTACCTAATGACATTTTTTTTCTCTTTTGTGTGAAATGACTACAGGCTTATCTTTTTACCTGAATATATGTATACTGACCTGATTATATTAATGTATGTCTTTAGAAGTAACGTGATGGCCTGACAAAAGCACACTGTGCATGCGGCCACCATCTGAGCAGTCAGCTTTCACTGCAAACTATCCAAACCGATGTTACATTTATCAATGCTGTATGCCAATGCACAAAACACACATTTTATTTAAATCACATTTTTATGTTTAACACATTTTAAAGATTTTTTGGTGACGTTATTTATAATTTTCTATGTCAAAATCTATATTTAAACAAAAAACATAAAATCCTGCATTTTTTTTACGGGCCACTAAGCCTAATAGTAGGCTTGGTCTGTACAGATCACTTTATTGCAATTACCTGCTTATCTGTCATTCTACTCCTGCCTGTAATGATATCACCTCTGTGTATAGATAAAACAGGATCTTCCCTTCACAATAGGTGATTGTCTGAGCTTATCTACTCTTTCCTTGTACAATGACCTCTGCACAGGTCACAGAGCGTGTCTAGAAAACTCTCCCATAGAAGTCAATGAGGTCCCTCCTGACCATTGTGTCTATGGTCCATGTGGCTGCCGTAAAGCAATTTTCTCAATGCTTTCTAAATGCTGTTAAGAGCATCTCAGGCAAGATGGCCGCCCCCATAATTATATTCAGAAAAAAGAATAAAAAATATGCAATCAGAAAATAAAAACATATTAGAAAAAAGGATATGTGCTTCTATCTGGTTTTAACTAGCAGAAAAAAATTCTAGTGACACATTTTCTTTAACGCTTACCTGAGTTTTTCTTTTTTTTTAAAGTCTGCATAATGCTTCTTTGTACAATCTGTGAAGGAACACAACTTTCCTAATGTTGTTTTGGGCTTCCCTAATGTCTCTTTCAGCCATATAATTCCCTGTTTCAGCTGCACAGCTAGATGCACTTCACAAAGAAGCGAGGAGAGTATCCATTCTGTGAAACCTGCCAGCACTGTACTACTGTGACGTCCTTTCCCTTACTTTCCACCATGTTTATTTTAAGCTTTGGAGTTGACAGCACAGATAAGGAGGGGAAATTACACTTAGAAACACACAGGAGGCTCCTGTTATCTTCGGAAGCAGTGTAGATGCAGTTCTTTTATCAGGCTTAGGATCTCAGCTAGCTCTGTCACATCCCCATTTTCTGAGTCTCTGTTACTAGGGATGGCTCTTGCCTGACAACAGGCAGTGGGCTGCACATTAGGTAGAAGTGAGACCCCTAGTGGCCATGACGTTACAGCTTTTTTTTTCAGGTGGATGCAGGCAGATTATCTAAATTAAGTGATATAAAAACTTGTTAATTACGCAATTCTTTATTAAATGAAACATAATTGTGTGAAAGTACAGTGACTCTTTATATTGTACTGATGAAAATGTACCACTCATAATTCATCAGGTCTCAACTGCTTACAAATCCAGAATCTTACACATTAGCCAAAGCCAGATGATGGACAATCAATAAAAATGCTCTATTTCGATTGACACTCTGGAAATTAGTGTTTCACCTAAAGACTGCCTATTGAATGCTTTTAGGCAGTGCCTGAAAATGTTCATGTTGTTGCCTAGCAACATACACTTCAGTCACCGGGTGACTATTTTGGATGTACTTGCTTTTGTAATGGCTCCTAGTGAAGAATTGGTCCCCAATGCTGGACAGAAGAATATGTTGTATTCGTTTTCTTATTTTTTTCTTGTATTGTCTAGATTTGAGGCACAGACATGTGCAGTCCGCTTGCGCTAGTTAATGCCGCGGCTTGATGTCCTATGCTTGTGAGCCGCGGCATTAACCGGCACATGCGCACTGCACATGTCTGTGCCTCTGCCCATAGTGGGCAGAACACTGTGCAAGCCTGGGCCCCCCTGCGGTGAAGTGTGCAGGCGAGAACTGAAGAGGATGACGCAAGATCATTACAGGGCGGGCCAGAGGATACAATGGAGAGGCGTGCAGATCACCGTGGGGCCTAGGCACTTGCAGCCAGAGCACCGCCCCTGGGCACTTGCAGCCAGAGCACCGCCCCTGGGCACTTGCAGCCAGAGCACCGCCCCTGGGCACTTGCAGCCAGAGCACCGCCCCTGGGCACTTGCAGCCAGAGCACCGCCCCTGGGCACTCTGTCCATTGATTGCATTGTTAAGACCAGAGGATCTGGATCCTCTGGATCAGCTGATAGAGGACTAGGAATCAGCCCAATATTGCTGACTGCTGACTCTCAGAGTCAGGACCCTGGTATTTGCACCAGTCACCCAGAACGCAGCTAACTGCAGCAGTGTGTACAGAGTCCAACAAAGGCGGAGTAAAGGAACAGATGATCTTTACTGGCAGAAGGCAAACAAAAGTCACTTGCAATTAGGACAAAACAAAGTTCAGAGTAATACGGTAAACTGAGTCAGGCGAACTCGTGGTCAGGCAGTGCAGAGTCAGAAATCCAGGCGAATTTACAGAAGACGGCAGGCAGATTGGTAGTCAGGCAATGCAAGGGTCAATAGTCCAGATAATCCAGGTAGCAGACGACAGGCAGAATCGTAGTCAGGTGTGCAGGTGACGATCTGCCACCCTGCAGTGAGGTCACGGACCCGATACTGACATGCATCTGGTATTGCGACTCAACTCAACTTAAGTGAATGGGGCTGAACCATAATACCACATGTGGCCTGTGGACAGCCATGTTTTTCTAAGGCCTCATGCACACGACCGTTTTTTTTTGCGGTCCGCAAAAACGGGTCCCGTAGTTCCGTGATCCGTGTCCGTTTTTTCTTCCGTGGGTCTTCCTTGATTTTTGGAGGATCCACGGACATGAAGGAAAGTAAAAAAATAAATCGTTTTGGTGTCCGCCTGGCCGTGCGGACCCAAACGGATCCGTCCTGACTTACAATGCAAGTCAATGGGGACGGATCCGTTTGACGTTGACACAATATGGTGCAATTGCAAACGGATCCGTCCCCCATTGACTTTCAGGAGTCAGGAGTCCCTATTATACCATCGGATCAGAGTTTTCTCCAATCCAATGGTATATTTTAACTTAAAGCGTCCCCATCACCATGGGAACGCCTCTATGTTAGAATATACCATCGGATTTTAGTTAGATCGTGAAACTCAGATCCGACAGTATATTCTAACACAGAGGCGCTCCCATAATGATGGGGACGCTTCAAATTAGAATATGCTAAGAACTGTGTACATGACTGCCCCCTGCTGCCTGGCAGCACCCGATCTCTTACAGGGGGCTGTGATCCGCACAATTAACCCCTCAGTTGCGGCACCTGAGGGGTTATTTGTGCATATCATAGCCCCCTGTAAGAGATCAGGGGCTGCCAGGCAGCAGGGGGCAGACCCCCCGCCCTTTCTCCCCTGTATTACATTCATTGGTGGCCAGTGTGGCGCCCCCACGCCCCCCTCCCTCCCTCTACTGCATTAATTTCATCGGTGGCCAGTGCGGACCCCCCGGCCCCCCGCCCTCCCTCTACTGTATTAATTTCATTGGTGGCCAGTGCGGCCCCCCTCCCTCCCTCTACTGTATTAATTTCATTGGTGGCCAGTGCGGCCCCCCCTCCCCTGTATTAATTTCATTGGTGGCCAGTGCGGCCCCCCTCTCCCCCCCCCCCATCATTGGTGGCAGCGGAGAGTTTTGATCGGAGTCCCAGTTTAATCGCTGGGGCTCCGATTGGTAACCATGGAAACCAGGACGCTACTGCAGTCCTGGTTGCCATGGTTACTTAGCAATATTAGAAGCATTATACTTACCTGCTGCGATGTCTGTGACCGGCCGGGCGCTCCTCCTACTGGTAAGTGACAGGTCTGTGCGGCGCATTGCCAAAAACTCAGACCTTTCACTTACCAGTAGGAGGAGCGCCCGGCTGGTCACAGACATCGCAGAAGGTAAGTATAATGCTTCTAATATTGCTAAGTAACCATGGCAACCAGGACTGCAGTAGCGACCTGGTTGCCATGGTTACCAATCGGAGCCCCAGAGATTAAACTGGGACTCCGATCGGAACTCTCCACTGCCACCAATGATGGGGGGGGGGAGAGGGGAGGCCGCACTGGCCACCAATGTAATTAATACAGTAGAGGGAGGGAGGGGGGGCCGGGGGGCCGCACTGGCCACCAATGAAATTAATACAGTAGAGGGAGGGAGGGGGGGCCGGGGGGCCGCACTGGCCACCAATGAAATTAATACAGTAGAGGGAGGGAGGGGTGGCCGCACTGGCCACCAATTGTGCTGATCACAGCCCCCTGTAAGAGATCGGGTGCTGCCAGGCAGCAGGGGGCAGTCATGTACACAGTTCGTAGTATATTCTAACTTGAAGCGTCCCCATGACTATGGGAACGCCTCTGTGTTAGAATATACTGTCGGATCTGAGTTTTCACAAAGTGAAAACTCAGCTCTGAAAAAGCTTTTATGCAGACGGATTTTCGGATCCGTCTGTATGAAAGTAACCTACGGCCACGGATCACGGACGCGGATGTCAATCTTGTGTGCATCCGTGTTTTTTCACTGACCCATTGACTTGAATGGGTCCGTGAACCGTTGTCCGTCAAAAAAATATGAAAGGTCATATTTTTTTTGACGGACAGGAAACACGGATCACGGAGACGGATGAACAACAGTGCATTTTCCGAGTTTTCAACAGACCCATTGAAAGTCAATGAGTCCGCAGAAAATCACGGAAAACGGCACAACGGACACGGATGCACACAATGGTCGTGTGCATGAGGCCTTATCCTGTAAACCCCTTTAAAGAGCCTTTGTCAGCATAATCAAGCTTATTAAACCAGCCACACTGCCAGGGTTGATCATACTGATTAAAATGACACCTTTATTTTGTCTGTATGCTAAATAGCTGCAGAGATATCTGGGTATTTATTCATATGCAAATGAGCAAGTTTGAGCACCAGGTGACCGGACTTCGTCCATCGAGCACTGCTTTTGTAACGCCCCTGTACTGTGCACTCACCTGTTCCTCTTGACAGGGATGTGTCATAGCATCATATCATATACACTACTTCTAGCGCCTAGCAAGTACAGCATTACTTTTTCTGTGCTGAGAAAGCTAATACATATTTCTGGTTTCTTCACAGGCATATATTGTATATGTTGAAACCAGTATTATGTATTAGCTTTCTAAGTATAGAAAACCAATATTCTCAACATATATAGCCTGTAGATAAGTGTTTGCCTTGCATATAGAGAGTTGCAGGTTTAAATCTTAAAATAGATGTTTAAGTTCTTTTCTTCAGTTAATTTTTTCTCCCTTATTTAACCCATAATAAAAGTTGATAGAAATAAAATCTTATGTGTATGGCAAAATGGCCTGATGTAAGAAATGCTATACTTGCTAGGCTGTAAGTAATGTACATATGATATTATTTAGGCTCGGACTGGCCCACAGGGGTACAGGTGATTAGTGGGCCCCTGAGCAAGGTGGGCCCCTAGTCTCCCACCCCCTGCACAAGTAGCACATAACACAGGAGACTTACTGCACTACATACATATATTCAGTGTACAGCACCTTAACCAGTCTTTCATATAAAAAACTTGCTAGATTATTAAATAAACTCCCCAGTTTATTATTATAGACACAATCAGAGCTGAAATGACTTCTAGCTATAGAGGAAAGTGAGCCAGTATCATCTAGTATCATCTTCTCCCCAGGACCTACCTTCTCAAAGTTGCCGCAGGGACCCCCATATTCAGTCATCTGGTGGCTTGCTGCTGTGTGAGCAGGTAATATTTGAATGTATCCGTATGGTGGGCCCCCAAAATACATTTTACTGATGGGCCCTAGGCACCCCAGTCCAACATTGATATTATGCTATGACACAGCCCTGTTAATCAAGAGGAGGGGAAGGTGTGCAGAGCACAGGGGTGTTACAAAAGCAGTGCTCCAAGGACAAAGTCCAGCCCCCTGGTGCTCAAACTTGCTCATTTACAAATGAATAAAGACGCACATATTTCTTCAGCTGTTTAACATACAGGCAAAAGAAATATATCATTTTAATCAGCATTAGCAACCCTAACAGGCAAATTACTGGTTTAAAAGGGTTGACCATACTGACAGCGGTTCTTTAAGGCTCTCCATTTTTAGAATAAACTAGGGCGCTCAAGATTTGGGGACCATGGGGCAAAATTTTGAACCCCCTCACTTTCCATTACCGCAGCCAGCAAAGGTGTGTTTTATGTAATTGGATTTAAAAAAAAAATTGACCCACACATAACGTGCTGATAAATTACATCTACGACATGTGTTGCTCTTGTAGAGTCTCCCTTCCTCGATTTCGCAGTCCAATTGCTCAGGGTGCAGGCGCTCTAATTAATTCCTTAGTGACAGGCAAACCTTTACACTGCTGCTCGCCTCGAGCAGGTGTTATAATTCACAATATTCTTAGCATATATTTTCTGTTCCGCTGAGTCCTGTAGCAATTTAATTTAGGTTTTGTGTCTGTAATAGAAAGTCACGGGGGGGGGGGCTCCTTCATTACATCGAAAACATAACAGGGGATGCATTGTCTGTCACACATGAAGAGCTTTCAGATCAGTTTGTAAGATCTGCCAATCCAGGTGGTGGTAAGATTGAATTTTGTAAATATCGGAGGAGTACATGGTGTTAAGGTGGTCCTACCGCCGCACCTTACCGCTGGAGAGAACTTTGCTCTGATTTATGGTACGGGGCAAAGACACAGAGCTGCTAATTGCGGCTCCTTGTGATGCATTTGCAGCGTAGGATTTGCCCTGTGTGCTGTATGAAGTAGGTCGCTCCTAATATTACATAACTGGCATTGTGGCGCAGGTTGAAAAATCTCTTGTAACGGTCACGTCCACACACACACAGGGGGAAGGATAGTGACCACTGCGCTCCACCCTCACCCCTGGCCCTGCCTACTTGCCTCACGAGTCCTGATGAAAGGGGACAACTGGACGACAGTCCCTTACTTAGGATACTTGCTGGGAAGACAGACAAGACAAAATACGGAACGTGAACGGACCGGGTCAGAACCAAGAGAGCTACGCAGTACGAAGGGTTAAGCAAAGAATGATCAGGAGAAGCCGGGGTCAAATACCAGGAGGGTAGAGAAGTACCAGAGGAGTCTGCAAAGAGTAGTCAGGTGGGAGCCGAGGTCACAATACCAGGAGGGATGCGCAGTACAGGAGGAGCAGGCAAAGGATCGTCAGGGAACAGGATCAGGTGAGTATTCAGTAGTCCAACAAATAGCCAGAAACCTAGAATTAACAGGCAACCTGTGGCCAGCAGGCTGGCTGTATTTATAGTGGGGTCTGAGGGTCATGTGATGTGGCCAGCGTGCACCGAGTGATCAGCTCGGCGCTCAAGGCAGACCTAGGAACAGGGAGCCTCCCAGCTAGCAAGGCCGCCCTGGGAACGAGGCCAAACACAGATCCTCGCTCCCGAAGCTAAGCAGCAGGTCTGTGGCTGATGGGAGACCGAGTGCGCCTTTGGCGCCCCGTGACACTTGTAGTTTGTAATGAGATACTTGGGATGTCAATTAAAGGGTCATTACAGTTAAATATACAGAGATGAACACACCCAAAAACTAATTATACAATGTTCCATATTGGAATCCAAAATATGAGAAACAAGTATTGTATGTTTGACCAAAAAGGCATCTGTTTTGTGCTCCCACTTTCTCCCCTTCCAGTGCTAGTGCACATGAAACAATAATTTGGAAAAAAAGAGGATCTAGATTAGAGATGAGTGAAGTATTCAAAACATCGAATCAGCTGCTTCGACGAATTTTACAAAAAATTTGCTTAGTGACAAATAACCTCATCACAAAGCGCATTTCTATGTAAGTAGTTGGTGCAATGATAAGGAGCAGCGATTGCACTTCCCCCCCACCATTGTACCACTTAGATGCCGCGTTCATAGCTGACCCCTGGCATCTGACAGTAAGTGTAACATTTAAAAATTAAATCATGCTTCCCTCCATTTGCCCATGACGGGCTGGCCACCACCATCTTGATTGAAGATCTAGCGCGAAATCAAGTGCGGCTCGTGATGATGTCATCACTTTGACCGGCGTGGTGACGTCATACGTCACCGCGCGTGGGATTTCGTGTGAGATCTTCAATCAAGATGGCGGCGGGCCAGCTCGACGCTAGCAAATTGATGACATAAGTCTGATTTGTTTTTTTACACTATTTCAGGGAAAATTGATTCGCTTTTACGAAGCAAGAGGAAATTCAGCTTCACGGCTAATCGAATCTTCCCTGAAAATTAGATTTTTGTGCGACTGTTGCGTTGCAGTCACAGCATGTCACAGTTCGACACCATAGACTATCATTACAAATTTTTTTGTTGTGTGGCCCTAGCTTAATTCCAACCTCCCCACACACCTGCATGCTTAGCCTGGCAGTTCATGCATGTGCTCCCAATAGGGTGAAGGGGATAAACCAGACACCTCTGCTTAACACCATTAAGAACAAAAGGATTCAACACATTGAAATTCAATAAACCGATCCTTTTTCCTGACATCTGCTGTCGAGAGAAAGTCGGGGAACCCGCACTCACATTAGATGGTCGGCCAGCCCTGCTTAAATTGAAGGGTTTGGCTGACATTAAAGCTTTTTGACCACTTTTTGCTCTCAGTAGTAGTGTCTACCTGTTGAACAAAATCATACTTATCTGTCCTCAGTGTCATCCTCGCCGCTGCAGCCAATGACTGGCCTCAGCAGTGACCTGTCCCCGAGCAGTAATTGGCTGCAGTGGCGCATATGACCCTTCTATTCAGAAGTTTACAGGATAGGGACCAGAAGAACGATGAATGCAGCCAAGGAACAGGGCGGCAGGGAACAGGTGAGTATGAATTTTTCAACTGGTAGAGCACACTACAAATGAAATTTAAAAATGTCTGAAAAGCTGAAAAACACCTTTATATTTTCTATAAGCCTCCATACAACCGCCACTTGTGATTATATATACCCAACTACCTCCTGTAGGGTTTGTGCTGACTGCTGGAGGTGTGGGAGAACAATACAAACTGTTTGCAGTTTTCACATCATCGCTGGGGATCACCACGTTACTTAATGCATGAACTATATATTGCTTACTATGTATATTTTGTATGTTGTATGTTATATTGTGTACCTTCTGTGTTGAGCATCGGGAAGCAAAATAATCCATAGCATGTAGCCCTTTATCCGCCATCTAATAAAAGTGCTCACAGTGGGGGGTGGAGGAGTGCTGCAAGTATAAACATCATGTAAGGCAAATAGAGCAAGTGTAAAAGTCACAGAAGACAAATGGTAAAAAAAAGGTTACAATAATAGCAAAAAAATAAAATAAGAATTTGCAGTTTATTGTAAAAAAAAAAAAAAAAAAAAAAAGAGTTGACCTTTTCCAGTTAAGGATGACTGGACACTGGGACCGCTTGCCAAGTCACTGTAAACTGCAAGCATGATTCAGAGAAAGGATACCAGGAAGGTTAAGTGAGGTGATGGATTTTAGAAGAGCAGAGTGAAATTAAATGGGTTTTCTGGCTACACAAAAAAAAAAAAAAAAAAAACAGCATTCAACCTCACTGCATTATATAGGTGAGATGATGACATTCTGAGTGCATTTTGACTCCTCCAGCGTAATCTGCACCCTGTGTTTACATGCCGTAATTGCGATCTGTGACCCGCACCCTGTGTTTACATGCCGTAATTGCGATCTGTGACCCGCACCCCGTGTTTACATGCCGGTGCAAGATTCTCAGGGAGTGTCTGTAGCATCACGTCCCCTCCCAGCTCGAACATCACAGATCCAAGCCTGCTTGAAGCCCTGCTGGAAAGACTCTGGTCAAACACAAACATCATTGCTGACATCACATCAGGAGAGAAAGGTCCAGGAGAATTGGCAGAGGTCATTGAGGATGTTGTGTCGACTGGGCAGAGCCTTACAGTCCTTGTCATGCCTCAGATGTAGACGTGATGTCATCAGAATAGGGAACCAACACAGAGGAAAATGTCACATGACCGCTGTGGAGTGCAGTAAATGGGTCATTACAGAAAAAAACAAAAATCACTATTGCTAAGTGATAATGTTTTGTTTCCTGTCAATTGACGCTGAAGTTTGCAAAACCAAAATATCCCTTTAAGACCATTTCTGTATTACAGATAGGGCAACCTCTGCTTCATGGACGAAATGTGAACATTGCCATTAGATTACATGGAAAAACAGCTGTAAAACTCTTACCTCCTACAGTCAACTCCTGCATGATTAAGGGTTAATATGCCAGTCCTTGGGCCGGACCCATTATAATTCTTTAACACTTCTATTTTTTTCCAGTGTTTCCTTTTTATTCCCACTTTCTTTCCATGTAATTTCAAACCCTTAAGTTAATTTTAGTCTGCACATCCTGACCCCCCCCCCCCCTTCCCTTCTCCCCTTTCCCACTCACCCAGAGGCGAACCATATTTCTTTTTTTGACTGCACTAACTTCCAAAATATAGAGGTGGTCGCTAGCTTCCCAATCTGGAAAGAATAAGATCTATCCCTTCTTTGAGCCCGGTGGTCTACTTTTGCAACCTTCAAAAGGTTTTTCCCTGTGATACTGTCACGAGGGTGTCAAGAGCCACGTCTGACTCCGTTATACCCGGGGTCAGGAAGTCGCAGCGGGTGGCTGCGCGCTCTATGTCTAAAGATCACGGTGTTTCTTAGTGTTTGTTTTCTGTGTTTGCATTGCTATCCTTTTTGTCTCACTCAGGGATCCGTAGCTTCTCCTCCTCAGCTGTTTCTTGTCTGCCACTCCCAAACTCCTTATATTCTCCTCTCACACTTCTCTTGTTGCCAGTTATAGAGCTTCCTGCCTGGACATCTATGCTGACCCACTGGAGCTGAGAATCTGGTTGTTGTTCCAGAGTGCTACCCTCCGGATCCCTGTTGGGCTTTTGTTGTCTCCTGTTGTTGCCCTCCTGGGATTATATGTTTAGTTTGTATTGTCTGTCCTCCCCTTGGTGTTTTCCTTTAGAGCTAGTGGTGCGGACTAGTGTTCCCACCGCCCTGTTCACTATCTAGGGCTCATCCTAGGGAAAGCCAGGGTTTTAGGCACGTGATCGGCGTACGGGTGAGGAACCCGTCTAGGGACGACAGGGCAGCCAGGCGCCAGTCGCAAGGTGAGTCAGGGGTCACCACCTTCCCTCTCACTAGGGCAGGGCCTCCCTCTTTTCCTCCCTCCGTGTCACGTATGTGACAGTTACGCCGATCGTGATATTATAACTGGCCCTTATTTTTTTTTTGAGAAAAAAAAAAATGTAAAAAAAAATATATACGTTTTTTTTTTTTTTCTCTACTTAGAATCCAATATGGATCCTATTGCTGCTTTGGCACAACAGCTTCAAGGCCTGTCTTTGGAGGTGGTGGGATTGAAGGCGTCTGTCCTCCAACAGCAGCAGCAAATGCAGCAGACCGTAAGCCCAGCGGTTGCTACGGGTAACCAGGTTGTTACAGAACCCAAGGTTGTTCTTCCTGACAGATTCTCTGGGGGAAGGGACAAATTTGTGTTGTTCCGTGAGGCCTGCAAATTATATTTTAAGCTGCGCCCTTACTCCTCAGGTAATGAAGAACAGCGGGTGGGGATTGTTATTTCCCTGCTTCAGGGGGACCCGCAATCCTGGGCGTTCTCGTTACCCCCTGGTTCCCAGGCTCTCCGGTCAGTGGAGGGATTTTTTGGGGCTTTGGGTCTCATATATGATGACCCTGACCGTGTCGCCCTGGCTGAGTCGAAGTTACGGAGACTCCTACAGGGAGATCGGCCAGCAGAGGAATATTGCTCAGAGTTCCGCAGGTGGGCTACGGATACTCAGTGGAACGACCCGGCTCTCAGGAGTCAGTTCTGCTCTGGGTTATCTGAAAGGGTTAAGGATGCGCTGGCGCTGTATGAGACCCCCCTTTCCCTTGATGCTGTTATGTCCCTCTCTATCAGGATAGATAGACGTCTTAGGGAGAGATCGAAAATTCCTGAGCAATCGGTAACCTCTCCCAAGCAGCAGTTAGTCTGTACGGACCTAGACGAGCCTATGCAGCTAGGAGGAACTTCTCGTCAGGTCCGTCCTCCTGAGGTTCGCCGTAGGTGGGGGGCTTGTTTTTTCTGTGGGGGGAAGGGTCATTTCATTAATGTCTGTCCCTCCTTTTCCCAAAAACAAAAGACCGTCGGAAAACTACTAACCCCAGGCTGTGCGGAGGATGTCAGCCGGGGGGTATACGTTTCCTCCATACGAACATCTCAATTTGTGTTGCCAGCGGTTATTGTTTTTGGTGTTAAGACGGAGTCTATTTCTTTTTTTCTAGACAGTGGTGCAGGGGTAAATTTGATAGATGCCCATTTTGCCCGCACTATGGGTTTGTCTCTCTGTACGCTGCAGAGACCCATTCCCATATTCGCTATTGACTCTGCTCCTCTGTCTCAGAGAAACCTCACTCACATTGTCCATAACTTACATCTTCGGGTAGGGGACCACCATAAGGAGCGTCTTTCATGTTACGTTCTGGAGGGCCTTCCCTCTCCTGTGGTATTGGGTCTTCCCTGGTTGGTAGCGCACAATCCAGTGGTGGATTGGCAGGCCAGGGAGATATTGGAGTGGAGTGAGCATTGCAGAGAGAATTGCTTAAATAACAATTGCTTAATCGCCTCCATAGCTTCCCTACCTACATTTATTTCAGACTTTGAGGACGTTTTTTCTGAAAAGGGTTGTCAGAAGCTACCACCTCATCGTCCTTATGATTGCCCGGTTAACCTGATTCCCGATGCAAAATTACCCAAGTCCAGGTTGTATAATCTTTCGGGTCCCGAGAGACAAGCCATGAAAGATTATATCTCCGAGAGTCTGGCCAAGGGACACATCAGACCCTCTTCTTCACCCGTGGCTGCAGGGTTTTTCTTTGTTAAAAAGAAAGATGGGGGCCTGCGTCCTTGCCTAGATTTCCGTGAGCTAAACCGGATAACCGTCCGAGACCCATACCCTCTTCCTCTCATTCCTGACCTTTTTAATCAGATTGCGGGTGCTAGGTGGTTCTCCAAACTTGATCTTAGGGGGGCCTACAATCTGATTCGTATCAAGGAAGGGGATGAGTGGAAGACAGCTTTTAACACCCCTGAGGGGCATTACGAAAATTTAGTCATGCCTTTCGGTCTGACCAATGCCCCTGCTGTCTTCCAACATTTCGTTAATGATATTTTTAGTCATCTCATCGGCAGGTTTGTAGTCATATACCTAGATGATATCTTAATTTATTCGGCTGATCTGAAAACACATGAAGTACATGTCAGGCAAGTACTGCAGGTCCTACGGACGAATAAATTATATGCGAAAATTGAAAAATGTGTCTTCGCCGTTCAGGAAATACAGTTCCTGGGATATCTATTATCTGCTTCAGGTTTCCGTATGGATCCTGGGAAGGTCCAGGCAATTTTAGATTGGGATCTTCCTGAGAACCTTAAAGCTCTACAACGGTTTTTGGGTTTCGCAAATTTCTACAGAAAGTTTATTAAAAATTATTCAGTGATCGTTAAACCCCTTACTGACATGACTAGGAAGGGGACTGATTTTTCTAAATGGTCTGACGCCGCTAAAATTGCATTTTCCTCTCTAAAAGAGAGATTTACCTCGGCACCTGTCCTAATTCAACCTGATGTCTCCCAGCCTTTTATTGTTGAAGTTGATGCGTCGGAGGTGGGAGTGGGGGCTGTATTGTCTCAGGGTCCGTCTCCTGGCAAATGGCGTCCTTGCGCTTTCTTTTCCAAAAAATTATCTGCAGCAGAAAAGAACTATGATATTGGAAATAGGGAACTGTTGGCGATTAAACTGGCGTTTGAAGAGTGGCGTCACTTCTTAGAGGGAGCAATCCACCCCGTCACGGTAATTACGGATCACAAAAACCTTCTGTACCTAGAATCGGCTAAGCGTCTCACCCCTAGACAAGCTAGGTGGTCGCTATTCTTTACCAGATTTAACTTTGTAATCACCTATCGTCCTGGGGCAAAAAATACCAAGGCAGACGCATTGTCTCGTAGTTTCCCTGGAGGGGGTAATGTTAGTGATCCGGTACCTATTTTACAAAGAGGAGTGGTTGTCTCTGCTGTACACTCTGTTCTAGAGGGAAAGGTGTTAGAGGCCCAGGGGGACGCCCCGGCCTCTTGCCCCTCAGAGAAATTGTTTGTACCGTTAAACCTGCGTCTTGAGTTATTGAAGGAACATCATAATTCGGCACTTGCTGGGCACCCGGGTAGTAAAGCAACCTTGGAGCTATTGTCTCGTCGTTTTTGGTGGCCAAGGTTGCGTCAGGATGTAATAGATTTCGTGTCTACTTGTTCTACTTGTGCACGCGCGAAAGTCTCTCATACACGTCCAGCAGGGTCTTTATTGCCACTTTTCATCCCCAATAGACCATGGACACATCTATCAATGGATTTCATCACTGACTTACCTTTGTCTGCGGGTAAAACAGTTATCTTGGTAGTAGTAGACAGGTTTAGCAAAATGGTACACTTTATTGCGCTACCCGCACTTCCTAATGCTAAGACTCTTGCTCAGGTGTTTATCAGTGAAATCGTGAAGCTTCACGGGGTCCCTTCCGATGTGGTTTCGGATCGGGGAACCCAGTTTATTTCTAAGTTTTGGAAAGCTTTTTGTACCCGTTTAGGGGTACACTTATCCTTTTCCTCAGCTTTCCATCCTCAGTCGAATGGACAGACTGAGCGTACCAACCAAAACCTAGAAACATATTTAAGGTGTTTTGCGTCTGAAAACCAAGAGGTGTGGTCATCATATTTACCGTTAGCCGAGTTTGCCATAAATAATCGCCGTCAGGAATCCACTGGCAAGTCACCATTTCTTGGTGCATACGGTTTTCATCCCCAATTTTGTACTTTCAAAGAGGGGGGGTCTTCTGGGGTTCCCGAAGAGGAACGGTTTTCTTCATCTCTTTCATCGGTATGGCAGAAGGTGCAAGCTAACTTGAAAAATATGAGTGGTAAATACAAATGCATGGCCGATAAGAAACGGTCGCCAGGTCCGGACCTAGGAGTGAATGACTATGTGTGGTTGTCTACTAGGAATATTAAGTTGAAGGTTCCCTCTTGGAAACTGGGTCCTAGGTTCATTGGTCCTTATAAAATTGTAGCCGTCATTAACCCTGTGGCTTTTCGCCTGGAGCTACCTCAGACTTTTAAGATCCATAACGTCTTCCATAAGTCGCTGCTCAAGAAGTATGTTCCACCTCTAGAACCATCACCGCTGCCACCTCCTCCTGTTGTTGTGGATGGTAATCTGGAGTTTCAAATATCCAGAATTGTTGATTCTCGTCGGGTCCGCCGCTCTCTTCAGTATCTGGTGCATTGGAGGGGTTACGGTCCCGAGGAAAGAATGTGGGTTCCAGCGTCAGAGGTAAACGCCAACAGGTTGATTCAGGCTTTCCATGTCTCTCATCCGGAGAGACCTGGTCCTGAGTGTCCGGAGGCCCCTCGTGAAAGGGGGGGTACTGTCACGAGGGTGTCAAGAGCCACGTCTGACTCCGTTATACCCGGGGTCAGGAAGTCGCAGCGGGTGGCTGCGCGCTCTATGTCTAAAGATCACGGTGTTTCTTAGTGTTTGTTTTCTGTGTTTGCATTGCTATCCTTTTTGTCTCACTCAGGGATCCGTAGCTTCTCCTCCTCAGCTGTTTCTTGTCTGCCACTCCCAAACTCCTTATATTCTCCTCTCACACTTCTCTTGTTGCCAGTTATAGAGCTTCCTGCCTGGACATCTATGCTGACCCACTGGAGCTGAGAATCTGGTTGTTGTTCCAGAGTGCTACCCTCCGGATCCCTGTTGGGCTTTTGTTGTCTCCTGTTGTTGCCCTCCTGGGATTATATGTTTAGTTTGTATTGTCTGTCCTCCCCTTGGTGTTTTCCTTTAGAGCTAGTGGTGCGGACTAGTGTTCCCACCGCCCTGTTCACTATCTAGGGCTCATCCTAGGGAAAGCCAGGGTTTTAGGCACGTGATCGGCGTACGGGTGAGGAACCCGTCTAGGGACGACAGGGCAGCCAGGCGCCAGTCGCAAGGTGAGTCAGGGGTCACCACCTTCCCTCTCACTAGGGCAGGGCCTCCCTCTTTTCCTCCCTCCGTGTCACGTATGTGACAGTTACGCCGATCGTGATAGATACTACCTAACGCACATTAAACCCATCATAGACATTCTAATTGTCCTTACGCTTATGTTGCAGGTCTCCTGGTTGCTGCCCTCTATCCTCCTCCCCTTCCTCTTCCACTGCTATCCTTTCTCTTGTTTGTGGTGTATGGATACAACTAGTTAAAAAATAGTAAAAAAGACTCTCAATAAAAGGATTATTATGCCTTTGAGGTCAAGATACCCCATCAAAAATGTCAGTATAAAAGAGGTGATAAATAACAAAATATACAACTTCTAAAATACACACTGTGGTCTTAAGTAAGTGGGTACTTGAAGATCACAACATTGATGGGAAGGTTTTCTTGTAGAGGAACATGGCTATGGGTAAACTGGCATCTACTTATTTGGCAGAGCGAAACTTTACGCCTCCTCAAGGACCAGGGCTCAGTTGAAGAGCATTAGTGAGGTCGTGAGATGTAGTTGACCTGGCTCACCTGTCATAGTATTTCATCTCTATGGTGTTTGATATGGTTGAGGTCATGGCCCTGTTCAAGTCAGTCAAGATCTTCCACACCAAGCTTGGTAGGATATATTTATGGCATTTGCTTTGTACACAGGGACACTTCCAAGCCAATGGAAGTATTCTGTAGGAAGACATTGTATGTCTTGAATGCTTTGGAGAGGCTTTCAGCATATTTGGCTTCCTACCTGTTCTCCATGCCGCCTATCCTACCACCATTGTTAAACTTCTAATGAGAGACCCTATTATCTGTCTAACTGTAGTCACCCTTTAAGATTTAATTTTGTTGGGAACCAGCCCAAACAATGAAAGCAACACCTAACCTATTATTTTTCCTCCAACAGGCACCAGACAATTGGCCTTGAGCATTTGGGCAAGACGTGTTCTCAAGATCATCAAAGTGCTTTACACCACTCTACTGACACTGGCATTGTGCATGGTGATCTCATAGTGGTTGTTTGGCCACAGAAACAAAAATTAAGCTATTCATGCAATCCCAAAACAATCCAGGGCTGATATGTTACCTTACACCATAAGTTGACCTTACGTCAGGTTCAACTAGATAGCCCCAACCTGAATTTGACATCAGAAGGGCATCAGAGGGGCTTGTTATGGCATCTTACATGGCATTACAGTAACAGAATGCCTGTACCCTGGCACACCGGTGAAGCCAGTGTAGTGAATTTCAGTCTGCCGAATATTTTTTATAAATGTCTCTCATCATCATTCTGTAAACATGTTTACCTGTCTACCACTAATTGTATTACCGGGAGCGATTTCCATCATTTTTTTCCTGAAATATCATCTGTGCTTCCAAATTACTTCAGCACAATTGATTGCACATTCTGTAGCTAATGATTTCATGCTGAAAGCAATCAGGAGGAATCTCCAGCGAGCTGTGTCTCATAGGCACAGGTCTCTGACAACGGGCAGCTAATGTAGCCCACCATTTTAACATTTCATAAATGGCTTTTCTAAAAGGACCCCATGCAAGGAGTACAGAGGATGACATTGCAGCAGAGTCTATAAGATAATTGTAAATGCCATATCCTACTTGGGGGGTCCTGCTTCAGATTTTCCATTAAGGCCCACAAGCTTTCAATTAGGGTTCATGTATGCGATGGTTCTATTGCTCCGTACCTGGTTGTAATAAGAAATCATTTGTTTGTGCGCCATACACCCTCAGCACTGTATAGGACTGTGAACAAGAGAGAACGCACCTCTGCTTGCAACACTAAATTATGACCATCCATGTTTTTGAGTAACTTGCCTTTGAGTAGGGGTGCAGCTAAAAGGAGGAAGGGGGGGGGGGGGGTAGAGGTGACAGTTACATGGGCCCTGGCGTCACAGCAAAATATGAAGCCCCCTAAGGAGCTAGAGCAGAGGATAGGAGTGGTAGTGGTCCTGATGATGTTGTGCCATGGTGCACTCCCTCCGGCCGTCACTCACTAGTGTTGGTTCAGTGAAGGAGGAGCATCCTGTATTCTTTCGGGACACTCCCTGTAGCTGTGGGCTTCCTGTCTGATGGTGGTTTGGGGGTGCTCATGGTGTTAATGTCCATGTTGGTGCTAGTCAGGGACTGTGTTGGAAATGAAATGGCCAACATTTGGTGTTAAGAGAGTCGAAGACCAAGCCATAAAAAACAAGAGTCTCTCTTTACTGTATGCAGGATTGAAGTTGTAGTACATCTAGCAGTAGTTTGTATACAATGTAAAGTCGCCCCAGATGTCCCAGCATGTGCTAAGCAGATGAATACGCATTGACCCTCAGATTACTGTGACTAAATTATCTGCTATAGGGATCTGTGGCTAATAGCGGTACTTTGCCAACCGTGGCTGTAGTGTCTGCTATTCTGGGGTGCACAGGGTGTCTTAACTTGTTACCCCTCTGCAGCAACTTGGTCTGGATCACCATAAGCTAGGTTACCTTGCTGTCTCTTGCTGAAGCCATGCAAATTCTTCTCAAGTTCTTGCTTGCTTGCATCTCCTGGAGCTCATGGAAGTGACCGAGGCTCCAGGCCTAGAGCTGAAGTATATGGGAGAGGAGAACACGACAACTGCTCCTTCTTCTTCCTTCTCTACAGCTACTCTGGCTGTCTCTTCTGGAACCAGGGGTGAAGTCAGCCCACACAGATAGGGCTGGGTCGGGATTGTTAACTCTGGCCATGCCTGGATCATGCTGGAACACCTGATTAAGCACTTTACATTCACATTAAGAATATTACATAATAAACCAAACTTTGCAGATACCCCCAGGTCTGGGTACTGCACATTGTATAGGTGGGGGCTCTGTAATAGATTTCGGGGCTCAGGAGGAGCTTCAAACTACATTATAATGGATTTTGTTTATGGGAATTACATCCATCTCTAACCTGTGGATGCTAGGAATTGTATTGTAGTAACAGCTGGGGAACCACCGGTTGAGGACCATAGCTTTATTAGCAGATTATTAAAAGATGTCATATAAGAAGACAACTCTGTGTCTTTCCTGCATATGCTGAAAAATAAATTCTGATTAAATTCATCTGATCTGTTCAGGTTTGTGCAAATGTTACATTTAAAAAAACTAATTTTCCGCCTTCCCATTTATCTTTCAGCTTGCTTGCTCTGCACTTGCTGGCTTGCAGTTTGCAAAGGACAAAACAAGAGACATAGTGGCACTTTGATAGATTAAGGAAAAAAAACTAAAAGAAAAAAACAAAACAAAAAATTAACATTATGGTTACAGCAAGATAGATATATACTTACACTGAACAAGAATATAAGCGCAACACTTGCAGTTTTGCTCCCATTTTGCATGAGCTGAACTCATAGATCTGAAACACAGCAGTGCAGTGAAGGGGAGAACAGCGCTGGATTCTCCGGGGCACACTCTATAACAGGGGACACCGGCCAGGTGGTGGTCGAGGTGCCCTTGATGGTAATTGGGTTTCTGAGTGCTTGTGCGGCTGGGCCCCTGACTTAGGTATTGTCGTGACGCCAGCACCTTGGTGGTGCAAAATGTTAAGAGTGGTAGTGGTATGGAGTTAGAAGAATGAGGCAGGTTCTCTGATTATGTTGGGGGGGGGGGGGGGGGGGGGTCTTTTGTTATAGGGGATATATATGATCTACTTTTGCTTAGTGCTTATATATGTTGCTTTTTGCAATGTTTGTCAGAATCGTCTCTGTATATGGCATTCCTTAATTTGTCTGATTCACATATTGTATGTGTATGTTGGATTATGCATAACTTAAGAAAAAAAGCAATAAAAAGACATCTGATAAAAAATAAATAAAGAATGAGACAGGTTTAAATCCAACTGAGAACTTTACTATAACCAGGTACTTGATAGCAGTTTACATCCAGTAATAAAACAGTCTCTGATAGACATGCAAGTAGGATGTGATGAATCCCAGTAACAGGCTGTACTTGTAGTAATGTCTCAGGCTAGGGTAGTTAGTTTTGTACTCACTGATATTCAGCTCCTTGCCTTGCTTCAGTCTCAGTTGAGGTTGAGTCTTTTTCTTCTACACACAAGTGATGTAACAGAAATCTTATCTGTCCTC
This sequence comes from Bufo gargarizans, assembly GCF_014858855.1. Classification (NCBI taxonomy): domain Eukaryota; kingdom Metazoa; phylum Chordata; class Amphibia; order Anura; family Bufonidae; genus Bufo; species Bufo gargarizans. Next base: position 3,340,039 of record NC_058087.1, on the reverse strand, counting down.
AGAATAACGGTGAGGCTGCCAGAAGCTAATAAGTCCTTCACCTAGATACAAAGGCGCCTAGAGCCCCAAATAATGGCTTTGTCCTTCCTTTGTCTTTATCCAACAATAAACTTGACCAAAATTCACTTGCTACTCCTGAAGAGTTAATGGTAGAATATAGACTTTTCCTCTGCCTATCTTCCTAGCTTGATACTGAGATCCACGATGGCTCCTCTGCGCCGTGGAGCCCAAGAGAGAGCTGAGAGGAGAGGGGACCTCTCCTTCCCCCTAGCTCCTCACTCCATCTCCTTTTGCTTCTCTAACCAACTCCCAACCAACCCTAACTAGGCCTGAACTGTCCTATATATACTGTGGTGCTACCCCCATCTAGTGGTGGAATGTATGTAGTGCACCTGACAGCCTGGTAAAAGGGATTTCACATGATAATACAATACAGCATGATATTACAGATGACAAAAACAAGCTTTTGCAGTGCCCCCAAGTGGAAAAAAATAGGGGCCTAATTGCTGTTCAGCGGTGCAGTTATATGTTCAAAAGCCCTTTTTGGCGTGTATTAGTGGGGAAAAAAGGGCTTATTAGCCGTTGTGTGGTGAAGTTAGAAAATTACAGACTTTTTTGGGGTGTTTTAATTTCCTTTTTATTTATTTATTTGATCTAACAGTATGTCAGAGAAGTGCCCGACCCTGCAAAGGGGAGTGGCAGAAGCCTAAATGTTTCTGGCGCACGCATAGGTCGCAGCAGAGTAAGGGGGCGTGGCAGCAGGAGTCGCAATGAGAGGCCTGATGTCACGTCGTGGTGTGGGAGGGGAACTCCACACCAAACACAAAAGGGAGGGAGAAGGTACCAGGCCTGCAAACTAGGGAAAAGGGGGAAGGTCACCACCTAATAAATTTCAACCCGAGCCCTGACTACTAACAGAATGATCAGACCCCAGAAGTAGGACTGTTCATCTGCAGGAACCTAAGGCTGGCTCACCCTAGAAGGCCCTGAAGATAGTGATTGTTCCTTCCAAGTTGAATTAACAAGAGTCTGCCTTAGGTCTGGTACCAAGAGACAGGGAAATAAACATAATACAAAAAGGAAAGACACTTAACTCCGGGTAAATGGAAAGCAGGAACTCAGCTGAGATCCAGACACCAAACGATCCACAACCAGAATGAGCTAAGCCAGACTAAGAAGGGAGTAGTAATGGTCACATGATCTACATCTGAAAAGGAGGTGTGGACATCCCAGCAACACATAGACAAAGTGAAACCAAAAGAAGCTGTCAGATCACTGACGCGCAGCCAGTCTTTCAGATATTCTACCATCTGTGTGACACCTGAGCTCCCGGTGTCATCTAGCAGTCGTGTCTTGACCAGCAACCCAGCAGTTTTTAAATGGTTGACTCGGTCATCCACTTTGTCCCAAATGACGTCAGACACCCCCAGTCAAGAGTCATGGGTTTGTTAGACACAACCCTTAGTTGGCATGGCCTGGGAGCAGGCCCTGTACCCTCACCTGTCCTCAACCTGCCTCTGTCCTTTTCTGTTGCCACAACCAGAGAAGTATTATATGCTGTGGGCTCAGCTCCACTATACAGCGATGACGAGCTACTAGAGAACAGTCAGCAGCTACTGGCCAGCCAAGATCTGGAGGAGACATCTGCCGCTTCCTCCGGTAGGCAGGAAAGAAGTAATGAGGAGAGTGGTATGGTAGCTGGTGTTTTGCTAGCGGTCAGGTTCTTGATCCAGAGACTGCTGAGGAGGACATCAGTGACGTGCAGACAGTACTTGATGATGATGTAGCTGATCGCACTTGGGAGCCGGGTGAATTAGGGTTTATCATCATCAGGAGAAGAGGGTGGCAGCTTGAAGTGAGGCAGCGGCGGAGCCATCTAGTCGCTTGCCTGGTCGGGAGTCAGCAGTGTGGCAGCAGTGGGAGGTCAGGAGCCAAACGTGCCAGGAAGCTTTGCAGGAGCCTACCTGCCAGGAAAGTAGTGGTGCAGGGGTTCACAGAGGCAGTGGTGGTAGAAGTCAGTCAGTGCAGAGTGTTGGGGGTAAAATCACCTACTCGGTGGTGTGGCAGTTTTTTGTTAAGCCCCCGGAGGAGGTGAACATGGCCATTTGTAGAATCTGTGGGCAGAAGGTGAAGTGTGGCCAGAGTGCCAATGTTGGCACCACGGCCCTGCATTAACATATGCAGTGTCACTATAAAGTGGCCTGGGATAACGTGACTCCGATGTGGTGGTCCAGCCTGCAGCAGCAACCGCTGCATTACCCAGTGGCATGCACCCGATTTCAGGCAGTCAATGCTCCACCACCTCAGCCGAAGGGAGCTGTCTGTCCTTCCCATCATCTACTGATCCTGATGCTCCTGCTCCTCCTCCTTCTCCTCGTCAGTCATTCCTTCAGCAATCGATCACCGAAGCGATTGCCAAGAGACAACAGTATGCGTGCACTCCAATGGCACAGAAGCTTAATGTGCTCCTGCCCAAGATGCTGGTGCTGCAGTCCCTCCCTTTCCAAGTAGTGGACTCTGCAACTTTCCCGAAAACTGATGGCTTGTGCCGAGCTGAGTCCCAAGCCGTAATTTCTTTGCCAAAAAGGCAATCATCTGCAGCACCGATGTGTGGAGCTGTAACTACGGTCAAGGACAATACATGTCCTTTACGGCCCACTGGGTCAATGTGGTTCCTGCACAGCCACACCAGCAACTTGGCCAGTTGACGCTGCTTCCGCCTCCATGTTCTCACGCCGTTGGTTCTGCGACAATGTCCGCCTCTGCCTCCTTATCTTCCACCGTGTCCTCAGCCTCCACTGCAGGGACAATTCACAGTGCCCCTCCAGCATACCACATGTGCAGGGCACGACGGTGTCACGCTGTTCTGCACCTCGTTTGCCTAGTCGAAGGGAGTGACACAGGGGAGGAACTGCTCCATGTCCTTCATCAAGAAATCGAATCCTGGATTACTCTGCGACAACTCAAAATCAGAACCATGGTGACCAACAACAGGAAGAACATGGTGTTGGTGCTGCGTCATGGAGGGATGAGCCATGCGCCCTGCATGGCACACGTGTTCAATCTGGTTGTCAAGCTGTTCTTGAAATCTTTCACCTGTCTTCAAGAAATCATAAAATGGCCAGGAAACTTTGCATGCACTTCAGCCACTCCGCAAAGCACACCCTCCTTGAGCTGCAGCGGCAGAACGGCATCCTCCAACATTTGCAACATTTCCACCCATTGGAATTCCACCCTCCATATGTTGGACCAGCTATACGAACAGAGAAAGGCCATAAACGATTTCTTGATGATCCAAGCGGACCGGAGTACTCCTCTGTGTAACTTTTATGTCAGCCAGTGGAAGCTCCTGTGTGACACCTGCCGTTTGCTCAGGCCCTTTGAGGAGGCCACATTATTTATTAGTCGCCAGGACTACGGGATGAACAACGTCATTCCACCGCTTCATGTCCTGGAACAGATGCTGGTAAATCTGGCTGGTCAGGGGACTGGAGACGTGGTGCCTAGATCTCACGACCACATGAGTGATGGTGATGAATCATGTGACGGACCATGTGATGAACGTTGCGACGTCATTAAAGGTCCTATTCCTCACAAAAGAAGACAGAAGAGATGCCGGCTGCGCAAACAAGTGGATTAAGGTGAGTAAAAATGTTTGTATTTTTTTTAACCCCTTCAGCCCTATTGTACTATGCATTCTGTATTCAAAATGCTATTATTTTCCCTTATAACCATGTTATAAGGGAAAATAATAATGATCGGGTCCCCATCCCGATCGTCACCTAGCAACCGTGCGTAAAAATCGCACCACATCCGCACTGGCTTGCGAATGCTTGTGATTTTCACGCAACCCCTATTCATTTCTATGGGGCCTGCGTTATGTGAAAAAAGCACAAAGAGGAGCATGCTGCGATTTTCACGCAACGCACAAGTGATGCGTGAAAATCACCGCTCATGTGCACAGTCCCATAGAAATGAATGGGTTCCGGATTCAGTGCGGGTGCAGCGCGGAAATCTTGCCCGTGTGAAAGAGGCCTTAGACCAGTGATGGTGAACCTTTTAGAGACCGAGTGCCCAAACTGCAACCCAAAAACCACTTATTTAACGCAAAGTGCCAACACGGCAATGTAACCTGAATACTACAGTCCAGTATAGTATATCCTCCATGTACTTTATCGTTAGCTATAATAGCCTGCCTACATTCAGTGCGCTGCCTGTGCTGTTCATAGTGCTGCCTGCGCTGATGAATGGCAGGAAAAATCTAAGGCATACTGGTACACCATAGATTTTTCCAGGGTGCGGGTGCCCACGGAGAGGGCTCTGAGTGCCACCTCTGGCACCAGTGCCATAGGTTCGCCATCACTGCCTTAGACTATTGTCAGCCGAATCCTCCATTACAGGAGACTACCAGATGATGTTGGTGGAAAAATGGATTGGGTGCTTTGAATTTTAATGCACAATCCTTTGGTTCTCCTGGGAGATAAACCATCGCCAGAAGTGTCTGGAAGCAGCTTTCTTCTTTCTCCGCATGGAAATCCCATGAATGCTCGGCCATGATCGCTCATGTCATACCGTTTTTACGCTTTTCAGTAGCACATCCTACTGCTGATGATCAAGGATTTTATGTGCCACATAAGAGATGCGATCACCTGAAGAAAGAGTGTTTGCTTGTTCATTGCACGATCATTGGCACCTTTACATGGGGCAATGTAAGGTTCCTACAAAAACACATCCCTGATCATTTTCCCAATCCTTAGCTCTTGTAAAAGGACCTCTACATAAGAACCCTGGGTACATATAAGCCGGTAAACTAATTTTGTAAATGTAAAAAATCTATAAAGGCAAGAAACCCAAACACATATGACGTCAGTGTTTTGCACTAAAGTTCTTTATAATTAATCGAACTCTTGTAATTTAGTCTATCAAATAATTAAAAGACAACATATTTTTAGATTGCTAAATTAATTATAGCTGTCCCATTGTTTTATGGGGAATGTGATACCCAGGGAGATAAAGCTCTGAATATGCCTATCTAATCAGGTTGCTGTAATCTAATTAGATGAATTCCCAGCTGTACTGTAATGTCTCCAGGCAATCACTTAACAAGCAAATTAATTTTCAAAGTTTTTTTAACAACTTAAGCCACTCCAGTAATCAGTGCGTAGTACCAGGGTACACTAATCGTCGCCCCATTATTTGAATGTTAAGTGCACTTCCTTTATCACACTGCAGCAGATACTAGTATGTAACTTCAATTATTCTATCCTAAAATCAAGTGGATTCTTCAAAATTTTAGTTCTAAGGCTACTTTCACACTAGCGTTTCTATTTTCTGGTATTGAGATCCGTCATAGGGTCTCAATACCAGAAAAATAGGAATTAGACTTACCGGTAATTTGGTTTTCAGAGATTCCCTCATGACAGCTCAACAGGAGGTTGTTCCCCTTTGACCTTCTTGGGACAGGAAGCAGAGAGGTTTTTCCAGATTACTACACCAGGATGGATGCAACCGATTTATTAAAATCATAAGAAAATCTTATATGCAATATTTACATAGAAGTTAGTAAGGGAGGGAATGTACGTGTGCTGTCATGAGGGAATCTCTGGAAACCGAATTACCGGTAAGTCTAATTCCTATTTTTCTGTGTAAATTCTGTTTTTATTAAATTTTTCACAGAAATAGGTAATAATTGTTACAAACAGTGCAGTCAACGGTTCTGTACAGCAATAAAAGATTTCAAAAGTACAAGAATAAGAATAAACCTAAAACAGAAACTTTTTGATTCTGCCAGAAAACTAAATCTTGATGACAGAATTTGTAAACCAAATCGTAACTCTGAAACGTCTCTTTATCTGCATCCTTGATCAACAGACCTACCTCTGTTTATAGACTTAAATACTTAATTAGAGGAAGAATAAATTGTCTTATTAGACATCGGCCATAAAAAGGATGCCCTTTACCTCTAAACCTAGTGTATTTGGTAAGTACTATTGCGTAAAAGCGACTTGCTCTAAAACCAGATAAAAATTTGTAACATCATATATAACCACTACACCGATTAAAAATTTACTGTAGACCCCCATTGCAGTTTATTCCCAAGAGCTTAATTGTTATAATATGATAAACAACTAACTCTGCAATGTCTTCAAGGTATATGTAAGAAACCGAGCCAAGCTGACAGCACTGGCACACGGCAGGCATGGACATCAACGATGAGGAAGCCAAACTGTACCATTAACTTCATACCGGTCCAGGACAAGCTTGGGATCCCGTACCAGGAGGTGTTGGTATGAACTCAAGGTAGAAGAAAGGATAAAGAACCCTCTCGATGAAACCAGGCCAACCGAGAACCCACCTGCCCAGATAGTTTCAAGGTCAGAGGCAGTCTTAAGGGTTTCACAAGATCTTTACAGCCAGGAGACACAGAGACTGAGGCGTGGCAAAAGGTTACAGGGCCTGTGCAGCTTACATAACCACAGCTTTTCTGTGTGGGCATGGTTGTAAAAGGTGTGAATGTGGACAAAGGAATGCACAGTCTCTATTGCTATTTTGTAGCTCCCTGGGTTGGCGTGCAGTGAGGGGAGTCTACTTGTCGGAGGCGACAGAGGTGCCCTTGAGGTTGCAATGAAAGCAGGGTCCCTAATGTTCGTGACATCAGCACCCTTAGGTGAAAATAGATAGAATGACATAGAGAAAAGTTTAGTTTGGCATAAGTTTACATTTACTGAAAATCACTAGTCTTGAGGTAGATATACCAATTTATTGCCATAGAAGGGATAGCTTTAATCCATACAAGACGAATTCCCAGCCAAAATGGTACTGCCTCCCATTATAACAGGTCTGGATAGGATCTTTACAAAATTTCAGTGCTCTAGTCACACTATTGTTCCTTTCACTTCAGGCTGACCCATACTATCTCCGGGTGAAGAGTATACTTTACCCTATAAATCACATGGCCAGTACACATATATGTCTTGCACTCATTGAATTACATACAATTTCCATTAATATTGTCCACATTGTCCATGGAGGAATGTGGCTCCACTCCACTCCACTCCACTCTGATAGTAGAGTACATAGATTCAACTACCACTCATCTCCACTAGAATTTCCCTAATCATTCTGTCACACTGCCTCCTACCTTGTTACTTTTGTGTGTCAGGGCACCAGTAGGAGGCAAGTGTCAGCTGGCCACTGCCCGGAGGTGAGTGTGAGCCGGCCACTGCCCAGAGGCGAGTGTCAGCCGGCCACTGCCCGGAGGCGAGTGTCAGCCGGCCACTGCCCGGAGGTGAGTGTGAGCCGGCCACTGCTCGGAGGCGCGTGTCAGCCGGCCACTGCCCGGAGGCGCGTGTCAGCCGGCCACTGCCCGGAGGCGAGTGTCAGCCGGCCACTGCCTGGAGGCCAGTGTTAGCAGGACACACATGGAGGCAAGTTGCAGCAGACCATGCACTGAGGCAAGTGGCAGTAGACCATGCACTGAGGCAAGTGGCAGCAGGCCAGGCACAACGGCAAGTGGCAGCAGGCCACGCACGGAGGCAAGTGGTAGCAGGCCACATATGGAGGCAAGTGGCAGCAGGCAATGCACGAAGGCAAGTGGCAGCAGGCCGCTCACGGAGGCAAGTCGCATCGGGCCACACACAGTAGCAAGTGGAACCTGGCCATGCACAGAGGCAGGTGGCAGCAGGCCACGCACAGAGGAAGGTGGCAGCAGGCCATGCACAGAGGCAAGTGGCAGCATGCCATGCACAGAGGCAGGCCATACAAAGACATAGAAGCAACAACCCAGGTACACAAGTCATAAGGCGCCATGCTGAGCACAGAGGCCATGAGGTAGCACGCCCGGCAGAGAGGCCATAAGGCGGCAAACTTGGCACAGCGGCCATGAGGCAGCAAGCCTGGCACAGAGACCATGAGGCGGCAAGCCTGGCACAGAGGCCATGAGGCGGCAAGCCAGGCACAGAGGCCATGAGGCGGCAAACCAGGCACAGAGGCCATGAGGCGGCACACCAGGCACAGAGTCTCTGAGTCGGCAAGCCAGGCACAGAGGCCATGAAGTGTCACACTAGGCACAGAGGCCATGAGGCGGCACGCCAGGCACAGAAGCCATGAGGCGGCACGCCAGGCACAGAGGCCATGAGGCGCACGCTAGGAACAGTATATATTTTTCCTAGATAAAGGAGTCAAGTCAGACATAACTAAGCCAATTAGCTAGACCTGAAAGATTTAAGTCTGCGACCTTGTCAATTGAATGCAGCCTAAAAAATTTTAATCCACATTCAGTCCTCATTAAAGAAACAGGTGATGTTACTATCACCTGAGTTCCCATTTAGATCCACACACAGATTCTCAATTAAAGTAATTAGAACTGTTGGTTAAACACATGCATGTTTTACTTACCTGACAAATAGTTTGCATGGCTTACTTACCAATCTTGGAGTATGTGCTGCCAAAGCAAGCACCAATATTGTCATGCAGCATCTGTCAACACTTGCATTTGGAGTGTTGGTAAGGAGAATAGAAAAGGCCCCATTCCAGCTGTTGACTGTTTCAGGCGCACTGAGGCACGATCCTGCTGAACTCCATTAAGGAACAGCGGATCTAAGCTCCATGAACCCATAGCCGCCCACAGTGAGGTAACCACCAGCTGCATTACCCATTTCATCAGGGTTAGGAACAAGCCAGGAGACACATAAGAGGTACTGGCACGGCCACTTATAGGGTAGGAAGGATGAGGATGAACCCAACGATCGAACCCAGGCCATCAGAGAACCCACCTATAGGCTCGGACTCCGCCAGGTGGGTTCCGGGCTGCTAAGGGACCTCTACCCTGAGAGGTGTTAGCAAGGCTATTCGAGATCTGGAAGGAGAGGCTGGACACCCCCGATCCTAGTCCCAGCCTTAGGCCTTAAAAGTTCTTGCGTCCATCCCCTGTAGAGACAGGAAAAACACTGATGGGTGGAGGTGGGAGGGACCTTTTAACCTCTCTGTTTCCTGTCCCAAGAAGTTCAAAGGGGAACAACCTCCTGTTGTGCTGTCATGAGGGATGAGCTGGAAAAAGCGCTTCAGTTTTGTCCCCATTCATTGTCAATGGGGACAAAACGTAACTGAACAGAACTAAATGCTCCAAAATGCATTCCGTTCCGTTTGGTTGCGTTCCCATGCTGCGGTTTGCTTTCCGTCATGTGATGACCCACAATGCAAGTCAATGGGGATGGATCCGTTTTCTCTGACACAATCTGATACAATAGAAAACGGTTCCGTCCCCCATTGACTTTCAATGGTGTTTATGACGGATCTGTCTTGGCCATGTTACAGATAATGCAAACGGATCTGTTCATAACGGATGCAGATGGTTGTATTATCAGTAATGGAAGCGTTTTTGCTGAACCTTGCCAGATGCAGCAAAAACGCCAGTGTGAAAGTACCCTTAAAGAGGTTTTCTGGGAGTAGAATATTGATGACCTCTCCTCAGAGTAGGTCATCCATATCTGATCGGTGGTGGTCTGACTGGCTGTATAAAGAGGGTGAAGTGTTGTTGTGTTTGATATTGCAACCGAGGCCTATTCACTTAAATGAGATTACACATAGACTATGTGACATAGACCTAGGAGGAGGCCGTAGCGCTCACTGGAGAATAGGTCATTATTATTCTAGGTCAGTGGTGGCAAACCTATGGCATGGGTGTAAAAGAAAGTCTATGGTATACCATTATGCCTACATGGAAAATATACTATACTGGACTGTAGTATTCAGGTTAAACTGCCATGTTGGCACTTTGCGATAAATACGTGGGTTTTGGGTTGCAGTTTTGGCACTCAGTCTCTGAAAGGTTCTCCATCACTGTTCAAGGAATCTAGGTCATCAAATATTCTACTCCAGGAAAAATCCTTTAATTTATTTTCTTTGCCTGCCCTACTATGGTTCTTCACTCAGCTCAATAATATAAGCTATTGATCTCAGTCCACCCAAAGTCATGTCCATCTTGGTAAGTCCTACCCCAATTGGGGTGGATGAATCAGGACACTAAAAGGGATTTTCCAGGACTTTAATCTTGATGACCTATCCTCAGGATAGGTCATCAATATCAGATCAGCGGGTGTCCTACACCCAGCACCTCCGTCGATCAGTTGGTTGAAGAGAAGGCCTCCGCCAATCTGATATTGATAATCTATCCCGAGGACAGGTCATCAATATTAAAATCCTGGAAAAAAAAACTTTAAGCTCCTGGGCACTAATAAAAAAAAGTGTGTCAGGACTGTCCACTTACCAAGAATTATTTATAATCCTGTTGTCTTCTTACGTGGCAGAAGGGTTTTAGGGCCCCTCCAGCACCACTGAACCCCCTATGGTTACATCCATGGTAAACCCTTGACATATTGTCAATTTGCTGTATATTTTCATTTATATGTGAGCTAAACAACTTTGCTCTTGAAATAACTTGAAGGACCATTACCTCTGATGGTAACAAAAAATATTCTTGCTCATGGTCTATGGAATTAAAGGTGTTTTCCGGGACCATAGGATAGGTCATCAGTATGATATTGCTGGGGGTCCAACACCTGGCACCTCTACCGTTCAGCTCCACACACTGTGTAGTGGCCATTCTTGGGTACTGCAGCTGATTGTCTTGTTAAAATGCATGGGAGCTGAGTTGCAGTACCCAAGAACAGCCATTAAACAAAGGACAAAGCTTTGGTGTTCTGGAACCTGCAGCTGCCACTAACAGCTAAACGATGGAGGTGCCGGGTGTAGGACCTCCACTAATATCATGGATGGGTCATCAATGTGTTAGTTTTATGCAGTATGGTCCATTGGATGCTGTAAATGATGGTAAGTATTATGGGCTGAAATAATCAATTTTAATTTTCCTATTATACTTTTTTAGTTTACACGTTATAGGGGCAGCCATATTGTTGTAGCAACTTACAGTACGAACCTGGACTACATTTAAGTTAGCAACCCTGCTTCCAGTGCACTTGCTGAAGCAGAATCTGGCTGAATAAAACTTCATATCCCACTACCCCTGATAATAAAAGCTCTAGAAATTGTTTGCCTCTAATGCTGTCAGCAGTTTTGCATGGTCAAAACTGCTGACAGATTCCCTTTAAACATTAGATAGATTCCCATTAAAGTGGAGCTTTATTGTAATAATTGCTTGTTCCTCGATCCACGGCTGTCATGTGTGCCCTATCAATAGACAGTACTGCAATAGCTTCATTAATATTGTAATCTTCTAAAAATTCACTGTCAAAACCCCAGATAAAAGATGCAATAAAGAATGGCAAGGCCAACTCTCCCGTGTCCCATCCTGCATTACCCATTCATTAACATTGCAAGGCCTGTGTAATTAGTCTTCATTACCACACACAATGCTTACAGTGTGGTTTAAAGGGCCATCCCCCCGCACTGTATTTTCCACATGGCTTCCTTATATGCTGCTAAACATGTAAAAAAACAGTAAAACACATCGCATAAAATAGATGATATTGCCTTTCAGCAAACAGAGGTGTTTTTACAGTCAATTTTATTAGCTTAATCTTGGAAAACATTCCTCCGCTGTATCTGCTGTCTTATATCCGTCTGCTGCCTGCTCAATTATTGAAGTACTTTAGCTACAAAATTAGTTGTGTTACTGAGGATGGGACAGATGGAGCGATCGCCGGCTCAACACCCCTCAGTTTCTCTTGTTCTATAATTCTATGAATATAAGGGAACCTTTAATACTATGCGGAATAGGCTAAGTAAAATACTATTGTTATTAGAGTGAATTATTTTTTCTGCGTTTTCTGCTGTTGGTCTTGTGAAATTCTGCATTATATAACACAGAGATTGGGAGAAGTAGGGTCTTTATAGCTCAGATGCATCTAATATAAAAAATAAGCACATTTGTAAATAGTCATAATTCAATATCTCCTAAGTTATGTGTCTCCATGGTAACAGACTACAAAACAAACCTGTGTAGTCAGAGTGGATACTGATTTACAAAAGTTTTTTTACATCGTTTGATGAAAAGAAGTAGAAGTGAATAACCCTAGGTGGCATTACCACAGTTCAGCCTGCAATCAAGAAACGTGGTACACGCTACACTGTAATTTCATACTGATGTACCCCTTTGTGTTTCTGCAGCATTTATTTAATTAAATTGATCATATATTTTGCATTTTCTTCTGAGGTCCATGCCGTTAAGATTCTGATTGCATATAAGTTGCTAGAGACCCTTCTAGCCATGAGCTTCTTTACAATGTGGTCTTAGGCTCTGTTCAGACTAGCCTCATGGTTCTTATTTCAGAATAGAGTACAAGTATAACATGTATGAGGTGCCCGGGAATTTTTTTTGGGGGGCACTATAGGGGTTGGATAACCCCTTTAACATAAACACTAATATAACTTACCTATGAACACACACAACAGTTTCCCCTTCAACCTTTTTGCACTGGCCTACTGTACCTATCGATAAATCCAGCCCTGTCCATGATGAGTCCCATAACATCTCACGTCCAGACGCCAGCACAAACCGTTCCTAACATTCTCAAAGTTCTCCGAATTCATCGGAATAAATGTTCTTACATAAAGAAATAAAGGCTGGAATAAATAAATGTGAGGAGCTAATCCTACATGACCTATCCCGGCAGATGATGATTGCTGCCGTGCTTGACATTTTGCTAAAGGTTACCTATACACAATCCCGCCTGCAAGCGCAAAAGAGAGGATTCCGTCACACCATCAAATTTATCACACAGGAACTTGTCGGAAATGTAATTACCTCCCGTTTATCTAGAACAGCCTTTGAAACAAATACGTCGATGTGCATCCTAATCAATCCCAGCAATGCTTTAAGGATACCCAATTACGTGACTGGCAGAACAAGCCGAGAGTCTAAATCAAAGAAGATGTTTCAGAGATTCTTCCTTTTGTTGGCTGCGGCTCAGTGAAATGATTAGATGCTCGCGTTTCGTAACTTTATTATGGTTTATTATGGATGGAAATTTAAAGTTGTTTTTATCTCATTTGCATTGCTGCATCCATAAGAAAACCTCCCGTCCCTGAAGAAGCAGATAACATCCCCCCTCACACACTGTGCTAGATGCTAGATATCCGGATGCCCTTGCGACCCTGTAACAATGGATATTGATTACCTATTAATGACCTAGGGGAGGTGGGGGTCATTATTAAAACATGTAATGATATGTGCTGATGGCCTTTTGGAGTCATGACTATTTACCTGTCATTTATTAACATTGTACATAGTGTAGACCTAATGTAATGCTGCTTTTCTACAGATACGCTATTGCTACAACACATAATAATAATAATCTTTATTTATATAGCGCCAACATATTCCATAGTGCTTTACAAACAGGGGGTTCATGTACAAACAGAGTCAACGATAACATAGTTAAATCGTTGTTGGGAAAAGACAAAAGTTCATCAAATCCAACCTGTAATCCTGCTATATCGATCCCTGGATTAATTAAACCAAGAGGAGTGAGGGTCCTGCTCACAAAATCTTACACTCTATGAGGTGATAGAGGGGAAACAAGTTAAGACACCATATCCAGGCTAGTGGACACTACATCCATGGTTGCCAGAACACAGCTATTAGCCAGACATCCCTATAGAAGATATTTAAGCCACAGTATTCTGAGGGCAGGTGCCTTATTCATCTGCTTAGCTCACGCTGGGGCATCTGGGAGGAATTTGCATTGCATACAAACTACTGCTTGATGTACAACAACTCCTATTGTGCATACAGTAAAGCCAGACTCTTGTTAAATTTCATCTAGCCTGGTCTCTGACTCTCTTTACACCACATGCTGGCCAATGCAATTCTGTCAAGTGCCCTGCCTAGCACCCACATGGACATTAACACCATGGGCACTCCTGAACCACCATAAGGCAGGGAGCTCATAGCAACAGGGAGTGTCCCGGGGAAACAAAGGGTGCCCCTCCTTCACTGCACCGGTCCTAGGGAGTGACAGCCTCAGGGAGTACACCATAACACATGATCATCAGGGCCACTACCACTCCCATTCTCTGCTCCAACTTCTCAGGAGCTTGTTTCAGGCACAGGAGGCACAAACCCTGGGCCTTTATTATTGTCCTTGGAAGTCATCCTTGGTAGTCATCATCTAGATTGTTCTCTTTATGAGTGCTATAAACATCCTTGTAGAGGGCCATCCAGATGTCTAGATACCTCTCTTACATGTAGATCTAATTAGCGTCTGGTGAAGTCTTGATCCAAGAGGTGGCAATGGCTCCCACTTCAGTTCTAAATTGAGCTGTCCTTAGTCTTATGTTGCTGGTTTGTGTGCGATTGCACACAGTAGGGTATTTGTTTGGCGCACAAAAGGACGACCTCAAACAGTGGACTTTGGTGAAATAGCTGTTTTTATTGTTCAGTAGACAACGCGTTTCGGAGTTTATAACTCCTTTATCAAGTCTTAATCGGGCGTCAGCAGAGAGACAGGCCAGATGGCTGGAGCGTCTGGTTGTGCTGGGAACGCCGCTTAGTCTTATGTTGACCTTTTGAGGGCCTATTATTGTGACAGAATGTAGTACTCTATGCTTAACAAAATCTGACGTAATGCTCTGTTCATAACAACGTTGACCAATTCATAACTTGGTGAACATTTTTGGTCATAGTACCTTCCACAGGCCATCAGATTGTCCAAGCTTGTCACACCATGGGGATGTTCTTGCTGGAAGATAATGACCCCACAGCTAACACTGATAATAGCATTATATCAGAGCATTATTTAACTGAAAGGCTCAACAAGAGTTTACTGTACAATGTCCCCTTTTGCTCTGTGTACAGTCACTATATATATTTATTGGGCCTTTTCAATCTTTCTATTATAATCATATATTAGAGAACAAGAGGTTGAGATCCTCGTGACATTTTCACAATCTTGTCTATTTGCTTTTTATACGGTGACAATACGAGCCACATACTGTATTCTGCATTTACTATTCCGAAGAAAAGGCTCATCATGCCCTGCCATCCTCCATTACTTCAGGTCGGCAGGTGGTATTGTGTGAAAATGTAAAAAGGAATAACATGTCATTGGACCGGTGAAATAATCCCGTCAAGGGCTGAAAAACCCAGAAAAATTCCAGTAAATCATTTGTTTTCCAGTGAGTGATTTTCTCTTAAAATGGCTGTGATGGAAAGTTTGGAGGTAGTCCCAGGGGTAACGAGCAGCCGTCATTGTGTTGGCAGCTGATCTGAGATTATGCCCCTAATGGATGACTGCTCAGCTCATGGCACTGCACCCCATGGCTGGCGGGGCACAGCAGAGCGAGGCTTATACTGCAAAGAAATGATATGTATGTGAGGTTAGTTTTATGTGAGTGCCAACACGCATATAAATATACATACTGTGCTTAAACATGATAGATAAATACTATCTATATATA
Source organism: Bufo gargarizans (assembly GCF_014858855.1). NCBI lineage: Eukaryota > Metazoa > Chordata > Amphibia > Anura > Bufonidae > Bufo > Bufo gargarizans. The sequence continues at coordinate 3,324,622 of NC_058087.1, read as the reverse complement.
TATACACACCATTTTTATTTTATTTATTTTACTCACTTCTATAGCACTGACTAGGGTTGAGCGAATCGATTTCGGATTACTATATCCGAACCCGATTCTTCTAAAAACGTTGTTAAGAATATCGCTTCCATTCTACTGTAAAATGTATTGCCTCCGCAGAGATCTTTCTGAAGTTTCCACAAATACCATGAGACTTACTTTGACTATTACGTGTCACTTTGTTTATTCGCATACATTACTATATTTTTCGTCCCATAAGAGGCACTTTTTTCCCTCCCAAAGTGGGGGGAAAGTGTCACTGCTTCTTATGGGGCGAATACAGCTTCCCAGAGGACCAGGAAGCGGTGAAGGCTCTGTACTCGACTCTTCCTGGTCCTCGGCTGTCAGCTGTGCTGTGGCTGCGCACAGCATGAAGGCGCTCCGTGGCATGAGGCTAATCTGAGGCATGGAGGGCTGATCTGAGGCATGGGGGGCTGACCTGAGACATGAGGGGCTGATCTAAAGCATGGGGTGCTGATCTGAGGCATGGGGGGCTGATCTGAGGTATGGGGGTCTCATCTGAGATCTTATTGGGGTCTGATTAACATTGGGGGTCTGATTGGTGGTCTGATCTGAGGCCTAATGAAAATGTTTTTCTTTCTTATTGTCCTCCTCTAAAACCTAGGTGCGTCTTATTGGCCAGTGGATCTTATTGTCACGGCCTATGGTGTGCATTATGACACTTTTCTTCACTTGCGCTTGCCCGTGGCAACGTGTGGTGTTGTGTACATGTGGTGGCAGTGTCTCGGCCTTCTGGCTGGCTCCCAGGACATGGTTGCCACGCATGTCGTTGCCGGTGGTAACAGGTGCAGTGTAATGTTGTTTGTACACTTCCCCTTTAAGTGTCTTTCTTCCCTTGCCTGGTGTTGGAAGGGTTAACTTCCTTCCTAGTGTGTGAACACTGGGTGTGTCTGTCTGTGGGTGTGGCTACTTGGGCTATTTAGCTTCCGCTGGATGCCTGTATCTGAGGGGTACTCCAGCCATGTGTTATGCTGGAGTCATCCTCCTGGTCATATACCATCTATCCAGTGAGGGCCACCCTTGTGGTCATAAGTTTATGTATGATGCTATGAAGATGTTTCTATGGTCTCTTTGTGTTTATTGCAGCTATGGGTTCCTGGGTTCCTGTGTGATGTATGGAGTGTGCTGTGTGACCGTTTGTGTTGTTGTGGACAGCAGCACTTGTACATGGGTTCCAGGCTGTGTGTCTGTGGCAGGTAGGTGTGGTACTTGTTTCACTTACCTGCCATTGCCATATGCTGTATATGTTCCCCTTTCCTTGCAGCTTGGCCAGTGAGACTCCTGTTCGTCCGTGTCTAGGAGGAACAGGTCGTCTTACCCTGCTCCTAGTCCAGAGCTACCCTGAGGGCTAGTAGGGACCCTAGGTTACGGAGTATGAGCCCTCCTACCATCAGGGTTGGCTCATACAGCTAGGAGTCAGGGTCAGAATTAGGGACGTATTAGGAGGTGACCTGCTCCCTGATTTCTGTCCTGGCCTAACAGTCACCATTATCTTCTGTCATCGCACGGCTGAGGGTTTCCCCCATCCTCAGCCGTGACACTTATAGGGCGAAAAATATGGTACTGTATTAAAATACTAAACCGAACTCTGCATGGTGCCTCTTTAACAAAGCTGAGTTCAGCTTCATATTTTGATACAGTAATTTATGCAAATAAACAAAGTGACATGTGATAGAGGTGAAACAAAGTAAGTCTCGCAATATTTGCATAAACTTTGGAAAGACCTCCGCAAAGACAATACATTTTACAGTAAGACAGAGCCGATATTCTTAACGTAGTTTTTAAAAGAATCAGGTTGGCATACAGCAATCCAAACCCGATTTCCTCAACCCTAGTGTAGACATATTCCAAAGTACTTTAGAGACATTATCATCACTTGCTGTCTCTACTGCAGCTCTGAATCTAGATTCTGCATCAGTTTGTCGTTGGAGTTTGGTAGGAAACCGGAGAACCCGAAGGAAATCCACGCAAACATCGGGAGAACATACAAACTCCATGCAGATGTTATTGTTGATTGTATTCGAACCTACGACCCCAGCGCCACTATGCACATATATGCATGCATATGCCTAGAGGAGCGGAGGATAGGAGTGGTAGTGGCTCTGGCTTCAACAGTTATCTCCAGTGGCAATGACACTGTGTCGAAGTGTGGAAGTGAGTGTCTAAGCAATGCCCCTCTCACTGCAGTAAAGTCTTTATCTGCCTTAAACAGTGAATACCTTACTGACTGACTCCAATGCTTGGCCATGGAGATCCTGGACCTTCTAGTTCTTTCTTTTTCTCTCTCTTTCTGGAGCAACATAAAGTAAAGAAGGCTTTCTTGATGTAAAGCTCCAAGGAGTGAGCTCATGAAGCTTCTTCTCACTTCCTCCAATAGCATACTACTGACTGAACTAGGAGCGGACCTAAGTCCAACACCTAGCTTCCTTTAAGGACACAGTAAGGATTTTAACCCCTGACTTATATATATATATTATATATTATGTGTGTATGTCTGTGTGTTCTTGTGTGTATATTGGCTAATGTGCACATATATATATATTGTGGGGATGTGCTCGTGGTAGGCTACGGTAGCGGCGGCAGTATTGAGGCACCCACAGACAGTCTTTGTGATACACCGTGACTTTATTCACACCAAAGGCATAACAGGCAATGTGCAGACCACACAGGTGCATATTCACATAGTGCATAAAACAAAAGTCCTTCTATAGGAAATAAACAACAGGTTTGAGTCACCTTGTTTTGGACAGACCACAGCGGTCGTGCAGGCTTGTAAGCTACCTGCCTTTGTCTCCCTCAGGCCAGAGCCCCTTCGGCTCGTAGCACCACAGGTCCCAGGGCTATCCTTCAATGTGTGCTGCGCCCAGACTCTCCTTCACCAGCACTCACTCTGTCTGTGGAAATCTCCAGCACAGCAAGACACACCCCACCCCCATCATCAGCAGGCTGGGTTCTTAAAGGCCCAGCTCCACCAAAAACCTGGGCTGGCCGTGGGGAACAGGCACCCCCCCACTCTTTACCTGTTCCCAGTAAGAACCGGCCCGGACACGCTGCGCCAGCAGCATTCGCCGCTGTAACCGCAATGATCCGGTTCTTACTCCACCGAGGCCAGGACCTCTGGTGGCACGTATCGTCCGTCCATTATTATTCCGGGGACTCTCCTACATATCCCCCCCCTTTGTTCACCCCTGAGGGCTTGAACATACTGTTCAAGCCTGAGGGGGTGAACACATGCACAGCAGTGTACCCGGGACAGGGCATCTGCGTTCCCCTGTAAGCGGCCGGCCCTGTGCTCAACAGTGAACTTAAAGTTCTGGAGGGACAAGAACCACCTGGTAACCCGAGCGCTCCCCTCCTTAGCCCGACTCATCCACTGGAGAGGGGAGTGGTCGGTCACCAGACGGAACCTTCTCCCCAGAAGGTAATATCTGAGAGACTCGAGTGCCCACTTGATGGCGAGGCACTCTCTCTCCACAATGCTATACCGGGTTTCTGCTGGGGTAAGCTTGCGGCTTAGAAAAACCACGGGGTGCTCTTCCCCGTTGAGCTCTTGGGAAAGCACAGCCCCTAGTCCTACTCCCGAGGCATCTGTTTGAACTACAAACTCCCGCTTGAAGTCGGGCGTCACCAGAACTGGGGACTCACATAGGGCCGACTTCAAACGGGAGAACGCCTCCTCCTCCTGCTCCCCCCAGCGAACCATCACCGACTTTCTACCCTTCAAGAGGCCGGTTAACGGGGCTGCCAAGGTGGCAAAATGGGGAATGAACCTCATGTAGTACCCAATCAGGCCCAAAAATGACCGTACTTGCTTGGACGTACGAGGCCTGGGCCAATTCCGGATTGCTTCAACTTTATTCACTTGGGGCCTAATGACTCCGCGTCCAATCACATATCCCAAATAGCGAGCTTCCTCTAGTCCCACCGAGCATTTTTTTGGGGTTGGCAGTTAACCCCGCCTTCCTTAGAGAATCTATCACTGCCTGAAGTTTTGACAAATGACCCTCCCAGTCTGGGCTAAACACGACTATATCATCCAGATACGCGGAGGTATACTGGTGATGGGGCTTGAGGACGACATCCATCAGACGCTGGAACGTAGCCGGAGCGCCATGCAACCCAAAAGGCAACACCCTATACTGAAAAAGCCCCTCTGGGGTGACAAAGGCAGTCTTCTCCTTTGCTGCCTCCGTCAGAGGTACCTGCCAGTAGCCCTTCGTGAGATCTAGGATCGAAAAATACCGGGCTTTTCCCAGCCGCTCTATCAACTCGTCTACCCGAGGCATGGGATAGGCGTCAAATTTTGATACCTCATTCAATTTCCTAAAATCATTACAGAACCGTAATGAACCATCCGGTTTGGGAATAAGGACAATCGGGCTAGCCCACTCGCTCTTTGACTCTTCTATGACCCCTAGACGTAGCATCGATCTTACCTCCTGCGAAATGGCCTGTCGCCGAGCCTCCGGCACTCGGTATGGTCTTAGGCGGACTTTCACCCGGGGCTCGGTGACAATGTCATGCTCGATCAAGGTGGTACGTCCAGGAAGGTCAGAGAATACGTCCCTATTCCGACTAACAAATTCTCTCACCTCTTGGGCTTGTTTGGTCGACAGTCCGTCCCCTATCGTCACCCCAGCGGCGCTCTCCGGAACACCTGGTGACCCCGGGTCACTCCCTGACGTCCCGACAGAGGGCGGGCTGTCTCCAAACAAATTCTCTCTGTCTCTCCAAGGCTTTAGTAGATTCACATGATATACCTGTTCGGGCTTCCGCCGCCCTGGCTGGTATATCCTGTAATCAACTGGGCCCACTTTCTCCTTAACTTCATAGGGTCCTTGCCACCGGGCCAAGAATTTACTCTCGACCGTGGGCACGAGTACAAGAACTCGGTCACCCGGGTGAAATGTCCTTACCCGGGCGGTGCGGTTATATACCCGACTCTGGGCCAGTTGTGCCACTTCCATGTGCTCACGGACGATCGGCAACACGATCCCTATTCGGTCCTGCATTTTTCCTATGTGCTCTATCACACTTTTATGAGGCGTAGGCTGTTGCTCCCATGCCTCCTTAGCGATATCCAGTAGCCCACGGGGATGTCGCCCATATAACAACTCAAAGGGCGAGAACCCCGTGGACGCCTGGGGCACCTCCCGTACCGCAAACAAAACATAGGGCAACAGTAAGTCCCAATCTCTCCCGTCCTTAGCCACGACTCTTTTTAGCATGGACTTCAGGGTCTTATTAAACCGTTCTACTAACCCATCGGTTTGGGGATGGTAGACGGACGTGTGCAGGTGTTTAATATTTAATAGCTTACACAATTCCTTTGTTACTTTGGACATAAAGGGTGTCCCCTGGTCCGTCAGAATCTCCTTTGGTATCCCCACCCGGGCAAACATACTCATGAGCTCTTTAGCTATTACCTTGGCTGACGTATGGCGCAATGGGACCGCCTCCGGATAGCGAGTGGCATAGTCTAACACTACCAGGATGTGTTGGTGACCTCGGGCTGACTTAATAATGGGGCCTACCAGATCCATGGCGACCCTTTCGAAGGGCACCTCTATAATGGGCATAGGTACCAGTGGACTGCGATACTGAGGTTGGGGGCTAGTCAGCTGACACACTGGACAGGACTGACAGAACCTCCGGACTTCCTCATATATCCCAGGCCAATAGAACCGTTGTAGAATTCGCTCCAGCGTTTTCTTAACCCCCAGATGACCACCCAACACATGCGCATGCGCTAAATCCAAGACCATTCGCCGGTAAGGCTGGGGCACCACCAGTTGTTCCACCACCTCCTGCCTCACCTTGTCTACCCTATATAACAGGTCCTGGTTATAGGCCAGGTGAGGAAATACGGTATCGGCGCCGGGACGCTGGGCAACACCATTAATTACCGACACCCCTTCTCTAGCCCGCAATAACGTCGAATCCTGGAGCTGTGCGGTCCCGAAGGTTTCTCGGGGTACCTCCAGATCCAGGACGGACGAACTTTCTACTGTCTCACCCGCCAATACTTCTAGGGGAAACCGGTCAGGGTTACACTCTACCTCCCCTACGGTGACCCCTACAGCTGGGGCCCCTGCCTCGGGGTCCTCGGGCTCGGGACCTGGACATTTTCCTTCCCCACAGGTAGGCAACCCGTTCCTCCACAAAGTCCAGAACAGGGGAAAGTCCCTCCCCAATATTGCGGCATAAGGGAGCCGTCTCCCCACCCCGACGACATGTGGTACCTCCTTTCCACACACTGCCAGGGTAACCTTAGTGGTGGGATACTCCCTGCGATCCCCATGTATACAGACAATGGTAAGGGTTCGCCTTTCTGGGAGTTTTTCCGTTACCAGCGACTCATAGACCAGAGTTACCAGGCTCCCAGAGTCCAGCAGGGCCTGCACGGAGTGTCCATTAACAACAACATCACACAGCGGAGGGGTGTCCGCCGCCAGCAGGGGGTCAGCTATATACACCGGTTGGGCATAAAAAGAGGGTTCATGGGTTCGGACGCCCTAGGGCAGTTGGATGCCACATGTCCCCAGTCCTGACAATGCCAACATCTGATCCTCGCAGCCTCCCTCCTCCCCAGGGTATTCCTCCCACGAACTGGAGATCCACTCCCCTCCTTATGTGGTGGGATCCCTTTTTCAGGATCCCGGGTCGGCAACGGGGGCTGACGTGACTTCGGTAGTACCGCTGAGTCCCGCACCAAATCCTGAGTGGCCATATACCTCTCCACCAGGCTAACCAGTTGTTCCAGGTTGCCTGGATCGCCTTGTCCCACCCAGCGCTGTATGGCTCTCGGGAGGGTACGCACGAACCTGTCGACCACGACCCTTTCAACCATCTGAGAAGTGCTCAATATTTCAGGCTGAAGCCATTTTTTTACTAGGTGAAGTAAGTCATAGGCTTGTGACCGGACGGGTCGGGACTCGGCAAACACCCACTGATACACCCTGTGCGCTCGCACATAGGTGTTTACCCCCAACCTGGCCAACACCTCAGCTTTTAGCCTCTCATAGTCCTTGGCCTCATCGCGGCTGAGGTCAAAATAGGCCTTTTGTGCGTCCCCCACCAGAAAAGGCGCCACCACCTCGGCCCACTGCTCCAACGGCAGCCTCTCTTGCTCCGCGGTTCTTTCGAACACCATCAGGAATGCCTCTATATCATCTCCCGGACCCATTTTCCTCAGGGCGGATCGGACTTTGTCCCTGGCGGTAGACACAGTCGGGGTTGTCGCAGTTGAAACTCCTTGCAGGGATGTTCGCACCGACTCTTGCATGGCTGCCAGCTGCTGCATTAGGAGATTGTTTGTTTGCTGCTGCTGTACATTACTCTGAATCAGGTGCTTAATGGCCTCCTCCATCTTGTCAGGAACCATAAAACTTGCAGGCCTGATATATGACATGCAGTCCAACACAACTTTTGCTTCAGGCCTGCCTCACTGCAGGAATGCCCGCTCCAAGCCACCAATTGTGGGGATGTGCTCGTGGTAGGCTACGGTAGCGGCGGCAGTATTGAGGCACCCACAGACAGTCTTTGTGATACACCGTGACTTTATTCACACCAAAGGCATAACAGGCAATGTGCAGACCACACAGGTGCATATTCACATAGTGCATAAAACAAAAGTCCTTCTATAGGAAATAAACAGCAGGTTTGAGTCACCTTGGTTTGGACAGACCACAGCGGTCGTGCAGGCTTGTAAGCTACCTGCCTTTGTCTCCCTCAGGCCAGAGCCCCTTCGGCTCGTAGCACCACAGGTCCCAGGGCTATCCTTCAATGTGTGCTGCGCCCAGACTCTCCTTCATCAGCACTCACTCTGTCTGTGGAAATCTCCAGCACAGCAAGACACACCCCACCCCCATCATCAGCAGGCTGGGTTCTTAAAGGCCCAGCTCCACCAAAAACCTGGGCTGGCCGTGGGGAACAGGCACCCCCCCACTCTTTACCTGTTCCCAGTAAGAACCGGCCCGGACACGCTGCGCCAGCAGCATTCGCCGCTGTAACCGCAATGATCCGGTTCTTACTCCACCGAGGCCAGGACCTCTGGTGGCACGTATCGTCCGTCCATTATTATTCCGGGGACTCTCCTACAATATATACAGTATATACTAGCTGAAGGACCCGGATTTGCACGGGAATCTTTAATCTATTTAATTTAATGTTTGTGTGTGTCGCTAAAAGATATCGACAGTATCCACTATAACAGTGACACCTACAGCACCCCGCCCCCTTAACAGTGACCTCCACAGCCCCCACCCCTTCACAATGCCCCCCCACAGTGCCTCATCTCCTTAAAATGGGACCTTCACAGCAGCCCACCCCCTTAACTTTGACCTTTACAGCAGCCTGCCCCTTTAAGAGTGAGTTCCACAGCACCCCACCCCCTTGACAGTGACCTCCACAGGGGCTCGCCTACTTAACAGTGACCTCTACAGAACCTGCCCCTTAACACTGACCATAGGTTTTAGTCCCCTTAACTGACCTCCACCATTCCTGGCCCCTTTAACAGAGACCTCCACAGCGACTGCCCCTTTAAGGCTCCATTCACACGTCCGCAATGTGTTTTGCGGATCCGCAAAACACGGACAGCGGCAATGTGCGTTCCGCATTTTGCAGACCGCACATTGCTGGCACTAATAGAATATGCCTGTTCTTGTCCGCAATTGCGGACAAGAATAGGACATGTTCTATTTTTTTCGGGAACGGAATTGCGGACCCGGAATTCCGTGTCCGCAATTCCCATAGAAGTGAATGGGTCCGCAATTCCGTTCCACAGTACCCTGCTCCCTTAACAGTGACCTTGCAGTAACTTGCTGCCTTAACAGTTACCTCACAGTACCCTGCTGCCCCTTTAATGATGGCCTCCACAGTCTCCTCCTTAACAGTGATCTCCACAGCGGCCGCCCCTTTATTAGTGACCTCCACAGTATCCCGTCTCGTTAACATTGATTTCTACAATAACCCGCCCCTTTAACAGTGACCTCCACAGTGCTCTGTTCCCTTAAAATGTGACTTCCACAACATCCCACCCCCTTAACAGTGACTTTTACAGCACCTCACCCCTTAACCCTGGCCTCCATAGCAGACTGTCCACTTAACTGTGACCTCCACCATTCCCTGCTCCTTAACAGAGATCTCCACAGTGCCCGCCCCTTTATTAGTGACCTCCACAGTACCCCATCTCCTTAACAGTGATTTCCACAACACTCCGCCCCCTTAACCATGGCCTCTGCAGCAATCTGTCCCTTAACACTGACCTCCATCGTGGACCGTCCCCTTAACTGTGACCTCCACAGCAGCCTGACCTCCACCGCAGGTCCTTTTGCAGGTCCTGAAGAAAAGAGGACATCGGCTGTGCGATCAAGTGGATGAGGTGATTTTTTATTTTTTTTAACCCCTCAGTAGACATTTTATTTAGCATTCTGTTTTAAGAATGCTATTATTTTCCGTTATAACCATGTTTAACAGAAAATAAAATCACCTGAACACCGAACCCTAACTTCAGTGAAAAGTTCAGGTTCGCTCAACTCTAGTACTAATTACTGTCACAGTGCCACCTAGGGACAAGAATATGAACTAGAAAAATTTTAACCGAGGAGGAAGAATCTGAATCTGAACCGTCATTCCCATAGCTGAACGGTTTGACAATGATCCACACATCAAATACAGATTTATGCTTTTGGACTATACAACTGGTTTTATTTTATTATACTGTTATCTTGCCTAATTTTAAGCCCCATCCACACCCCAAAGACTAGAAGTATTTTTTTTATGCAAATATGAACAAGTCGCACCCCTTTTGAACTCGAGTTCAAGGGAAAATCCAGCAAAAATCAGGACCATTCGCAGATATTAAAGGGGCTGTCCAGGATTAGAAAAACATGGCTGCTTTCTTTTCAAAAACAGCGCCACACCTGTTCACAGGTTATGAGTGGTATCGCAGCTCAGCCCCATTCACTTAAATGGAGTCGAGCTGTAATATCAGACACAACCCATGGACAGGTGTGGCACTGTTTCTAGGAGAAAGAAGCCATGTTTTTCAAAATCTCGGCAAGCCCTTTAATTTCCATATGTTAGCTATGTGAATATAATGGTTTTCCCCTCCGCCCGATATCATACTTCTTGTAACATCAGAACCTATAAGCACTTTCCTTAGGAATGCCCTGGACCCTCCCAAGAACACCCGCTTATGGGTGGGGTTTGTGTTGACCGCTCCCATTTCCAACCCAAGAAAGTGCAAATTTGCTAGGACTGTCTCTGAAACTCGGACAGTCCCGGCAAATTTGCAACAGTATGCAATATGTATATTAAATCAGCCATGTGATAACAAGTTATACGAAGGCAAATCCTAAAACCTGTGTCCCGCCATGTAATGCCCCAAAAGGCAGTGGGGGACTTCCTCTTTTTATGCAATTTAGCATAAGCCACGCCCTTCTGTAGATAAGTTCACAGGGACTATTAGCATATAGGGACTATTATACATGGCGCAGTGAACGAATGGCCCCCCATCCTCAATATATTCAGGAAACCCTTTAAGCTGAACAGATAAATCCACCTTGAATTAATTTTAAATGAAAAGAAATCAGTCGAGATCCCCTTTAATTCCAGCTCTCTTTGATCCGTCTGTTGTGGTACAGGCGAAGGCGGCGCGGCTTTCTGATCTTCTGTTCGATGTTTCCGCAGACCCCCCCCCCCCCATGTGTCATCCCCCATGACCCCACAGAGTGTTTGTTTTCAGTGGAGGCAGGACAGTTATCGTTAGGTGGAGGTCTGTGTATTCTGTGCCACCCTGGACTCCTGCCTGAGAAAACAAAAACCTGTGAGAAAGCAAAAAATGTCAGAAGAATCTGCAAGAACTGTACATGGACGGCTGCGGCCCAAGTGGAATGTGCAAGGAATGTACGTCCCGAGAATCAAGGAAAATATTATTGGAGAATTTGGTTTCAGATTCTGAGTTAATAACCTGCAGCGAATTCATTGAATTATTTTAAGTAACCAGTTAGGATGAGGCAAAGGAGGGACTGGAAACTGAAGCTGCACCACAAAACGCCAAGTATTTGGCAGCATGTTTTATTTTATTTATTTTTTGCTCTTCTACTCTTTTACTTTTACTCTTTTACTTTTCTACTCTCTGCTCCACTATTCAAATTGGAGAATACTAGTTTTAGGTCTCAGTCCCAGTAACCACTGATTATTCATTTTTGTTACTTTAGATAAACATAAAAAAAAGTGAAAATCAAATATCATTTAGGACATGGCAATCTCCTTTTAACAAAGCTTAACCCAAATGGATCCAGAGATCACCCCATTCATTGCTCCAATTGATCTGCTAGATTTATATGAAGCTGGCAGCTCAGGGAACATGTCCTTGCTCAGGAGGCATGTTCTTCCTCAAGGGGTTGTCCTTTCTCAGGGGGCATTGTCCTTTCTCAGGGGGCATGTCCTTTCTGCTGCAGCTCTCTCCCTGTAACTTTCACAGCTCTAAAAGGAGATCTGGCTGGTGGCAGTTCAACTGAGCATGTGCGTCCACCTTAGCCAGGTGGACATAGAAACAAGCATTTGTTTTATAGATTTTATTGAGTAACTCAGTGACTGTACTAAATTTCTAATTACATGCAATTACAAAAATATTCAGATCTAGGCGCTGGGTTGAAAACTGTAGAATATTTTTCCGTGGACAACCCCTTTAAGTGGTACAATATGGTGGGTGCAGGGCACAGTTAGTGTGCTTACACTCTTGAACAATTGCATAACACCAACTCTAACTTCGGATATAGCAGTCTCTGCTCAGAGGCTCAGACTGTTGCACCAGAACATCAGTCCCCCAGAGGGTCATGTTGCAGATGGGTGCCAGCTTTTACTTGTATCTTCAGTGCCACTATAGGTCTCTTCCACAGTCCACCTCTCCTAGAGGTTTTTTGTGGGGCTGCGCCAGTAACTTGTTTATATTTTCCCACCACCTCCATGGGTCATTGTAATCACCAGGGCACTGCCCTTCAATGATTCACCTCTTGACCAGACATGGCTGCGTATCTGCAAAAATATATGCCACCAAGTATGGTTTTGGATCACCAGGTTGTTCACACATCTCGAGTCCAAGGCTTTTTAGGACACCGTTTCATTGAGAGTATCCCTTGCACACACAGTTCTGGTCAACGACACTACAGTGACTACACTTAATTTAAACTTGACAAACTGTGTACATTTCCACATACGTCAAGCACTGGGATCACTTGTCAAAGTTGGACAAGGAGGAGGAAACTCTAGCAAATATAAGACCTTTGGTTGGGCCAACTACCAGTGTCCCTGTCATGACCTCCCGACGAAGCCGCTGAGGTGAAACACGCGTCGAGGTCCTGCGCTTAGGGCTAGTACAGTACATCCATCTGGTCTTGGTCATGTCTTCAGGTACGTCCCAGGACCAATGTGTCTATTGAGACACCATTATAGACACTGATCAGGTCATATATATATATATTATGGTGTGCTGTGTTTAGATTAGGCTGTGGATGTTTTGGTACCAGGCACCATATATATATGTTGCTTGCGGTTGCCATAGACGTAGGCTGTGGATCGCACTAACATCCATGAATTTTTCTTTGAGATAATTGTATTAATTTATGCAATTCCCCATTGGGGTGTGTATACTTTATTCTATACACCTCTTTGGCGTACATTGGATGTTTGTGAGTCACAACATGGACCTGGTACCCGATAAGTGCTTATTAGCCTTGTGGGGATACATGACAGTCTAGTGGAATATATGCCCTTTGCTTTTCTGTATACTTTTTCCATCTTGCCCTTTCTCTATATATTTTATACATAATAAAGTGATATGAATTTGGATATATTATCTCCACTGGCTTTTTTGTTGACATTGTATATTATTCCAGGTGGAACGTTGTGCTGTCAATTATAGACAGAGAGGTTTTTTGTAGGTTTATAAATATTTGCTTTGGACCTTCAGGCAGCCAATCCCCACTACACTCTTTTTTTTTCTCTTTCTATTTATGGTACATCCTCCTATCAATATGTCATACATAGATAGGACAACCCCCCTTAACACACCATGTAAAGGCCTGGCTAGCTTTGGGTTCCTCTGGCACAATCAGCTGTTTCCAGGCTTGTTATAAGCTGGTGCAGTACTTCAGACATGCGGGGTATTTGCAATTGCTTGTTAAATTATGTATTAATGTTGTGTATTATCTTATGTTTCTACCATGTGCTCCAACAAATGAGGTATGGTTGGCAGGAACAGGGCTAACCATCCTGTTCCTCCCCTTGTGGTAGGAGTGGGCTGGTCTAACTTCCTGCTAGGAGCGGGAGTTCTAGAGTTTCTTCTCTAAAGGGGGCAATATCCACTTCTCCTGTGGGACCATTCCTCCAGGAAGATTTCCAGAATCAAGAACACTGCTTCCAAGGAGCATCAGTGTGCCTAGACAGCAGTGTGATCAGTAACACCACATCTTCACAGACCCTGCTACCAGTGAGGGACAACAGGTCAGACACCCATCACTTAGAACCACCCAGACAGACTAACTCCAGGCTTGTGTCACACAGTGGGCACCTATATCCACAAGTGACTGCTTTGTCTCCCTGACTGTGTTGACACCTCGCGATCCGGCCAATAAGGTATGCGGGGGGCGGGGGAGTGGCACCTTCTGGTTGTCCTCTCTGCCCTCCTCCTTCCGATTGGATACCGGCCCGATCAGCACTACCCTGTGTAGACAGGGACTTTTTCTTTTAAGTCTGCTGTGCATGCAGCCACGCACGGCCATACCAATGCCGGGGGCTCCACACCAACAGCGTGTGTATAGCCAGTCCTCTTATCATTCTCTGTGCATGCTTCTGTTTGGCTCCTGATGACGCTTATATAAGAAAAAACACGTAGAGCTACGGAACAGGCAGGGTTATCGTGCTGTGGATGGGCATGGGTAAAGCCTATAGGAGCAATTATCTGATACAGTGTAGTAGTATTAGTCAGCTCCAGCAAACAATGGCTGACCCAGCCTATCCTCACACAGCTGTAGCTTTTAGGAATTAGGAGACCCACCCACTAATTGACCACTATTGGGGTCAAGGGAGTTATACTGAGCCATATGGTCACTCCTGTGACAGGTCTTAGAAGGTCTGAAAGATTATCTGCACATTAGTGATCTGACAGCCTCTATTGGTTTAACTTTGTCTGTGTGTTGCTGGTATGTCCACACCTCCTGTTCAGGTGTGGATCATGTGACCTTTACCCATCCCTATTTAGTCTGACTTTACCCATCACTTCTTGCTCTGGATAGCTTCATTTGGTTTCGGAAGAGCTGGAGTGTGGTTCGTGTTGAAGTCCTGTTCATCCATCATCCTCAGAAGTTAAGTGTTTCGCTTGTTGTGTTTTGTATTCCCCCCCCCCCCCCGGTTGTTTACTAGGTAACGTGTTGTCTCTGCCCTGTCATTACCTTCAGGGCATCCGAGGGTCACCAGGGTTTTCTAGGTTACTGTGTATGGGCATCTCTACCATCGAGAGGTGCCCATACGGATAGGAGTTAGGGCCAGGAGCAGGGTTTTATAGGTGGTGACCCTTTTCCTTCCCTAGCGGTGAGGCCTAGTGTCCTTCCCCTTCTTTCTTGTTGTCTTTTGGTGTTCTCCCCTATTACATCCGTGACACATATTTGGCCAGGTGGGCTCCACATGTGATTGACCCGCACGGTGGACTAGTGGGGGCGATTTTTGGTTCCCCATGCCTCCTGTACCTCCCCACCAGGTTTACACTCATGTGTGTGGGTGGTCTTTATGCCTGCTTCCCTGATTGAGTTTTAAGCGTTACCCCACACTAGCAGTGAATTTCACATAACCAGCCACCATAAGTCACCATCTGGTGACAGACACTGCCCCTTGTACCTATTACTGCTGAATGTGCCAAAAGTTATATTTTGCACTAAGTAAAGAGAGACTTTTATACTTTTACTTCTTTCCACAGCACCGATCCCCAGGGAGAAACGGCTTGAGGGAGTATACCTTGAAGCACCATCTCATCAGGGACACTTACACTCCCATCCTCAGCATCGGCTCCTCGTGGCTTGTTGCTCTGGTCTCCATATAAAAGGGGTTATCAGTGATTAGACAATGCTGCCTCTTATCCATGAAAGTATAAGTAGACCTAAACTAGAAGAAAATCCTTTACATTAGCATTTCATAACCGATACTTTGAAATCCCAACACTAGATCTGCATTGTCACCAGGGCCATTTGTGCTGTGCTGATGAATGGCTCTCTTTAGTGCAACAACAACCCTTCCGGTTTTAAATAAGATTCTGTTTTTGCAGTTGTGTAAATAGCCGCCCGGTCACATGGTGTAAAAAACACAGACATCAGAGGACAAAATGCTGTTTCTTTTGGCTTCCCCTCAACCCAGCCAGGATGGCAGGATAGTAGAAACCAGAGCGAAAGGAAAAAAGACAAACTTCTAGCTCCAAGTTTTTGAAGTCCAAATTCTTTGCCTAATCACATTCCCTGAACTATTACGTTTCCGCGCCCAAATTGCAAAACATAAAGGGAGTTATGTAGAGACTCAGATGTCCGCGTTTTCCTACTAACGTCTTTTGAACACGAGCCGGCTCAGCCCTATTAAATCACCAGAGTTGGCCTTTGCAGAGGCGGCTAAATCATTTTCTACTTAATATAAAACATGCTTTTAGTTTTTGAGAGGCAGAATTCAATAACATGTTAATCAGCTGCAGATGTGGACATTTTTTAATGTAGTAACATAATCTACATATTAAAAGCTGGTAACGGGGGTATTGTGACAAAGGTGGCAGTCAGCTTTCTGCATAAATAGGTGCAAAGGGGTTGTTAAGTTTATACAACAGGAAGGAGAGCTGGAAGTGATGGTAAAATTGCTCCAATTACCATTTTTTGGTTCTTGTCGAATGGTCTTATTTAGAGGAGAGATGAGAGCCGCTGAAATGACGGGTGGAACCAGAATGAAAGTTAGTAAACGAGAAGCACATTGATTAAAGACCCTTTTATATGGTTTGGGGATTGGGGCAGCAATTATTGGGAACAAACGTGTTTCCGATAAATGGCCTGTGTAAACAGGGTCGGACTGCCCTACCAGAGGATCCTCCGGTGGTGCAGCATGCTGGCTTGCAAAGGAGACATGGTGGTTGCTGAACGGAGGGTAGGAATGGTGGCGGTGGGAATGATGGTGGTCGTAGTCCTCAAGGTGGCTAATCCCTGTGATGGTGCTCCCTGGGCCGCACATAGAGGGGCGCAATCCTTCTTTTCCTTAGCCACATCGTGGACCTTGGGATCTCCTGCCTGGTGGTGGCTGGGGTGCCCTTGAAGGTAGGTGGACAAGCAATGGGGTGCAAGGCAGGACAGCAGATGTGTGTGTTTGTTTGGGTAGTTGGGGGATGATGCAGGCAATGACCAGGCCCATTTAGTTACAATAAATAAAGTCTCTCTTTACTGAATAGATGATGGAGGTTGCAATACAAATGTAAGCAGTAGGCAGAGTTCTGAGGTATATCACAGAGTAGGCTTTTCCCGAAGGCTGTATATAGGAGGTGGCTGTAAGGGTGATCCTTCCGTAGTTTCTTTCTATATACTATGCAGTCTTCCCGAATCACCCAAAGGCATACAATCACTCTCAGTATACTTTCAGCAGTTCCCAATTGCAAGATGCAGTCTTAGGTTGGATGGCCAGTCTGTCTCAGAAGTGTGGCGGGCACCCGAGGCAACTAAAGGGGTTCTGCAAGCTTTCTCTTACTGATGATCCATCCTCCTGATAGATCATCAGCATCTGATCAGCAGGGGTCCGACACTCTGGACTCCTGCTGATCAGTTGTTTGCGAAGGCAGCAGAGATGGCAGTAGCACTGCAGCCTTCTCACTGTTTCCTGCAAGCCCAGTGACGTCATGACTATTATCACTGGCCTGGGCGCAGCTAAGCCCCATTGAAGTGAACGGGGCTTAGCTGAGCCCAGGACAGTGATACTAGTCGTGAGGGGTAGGGGTCCCGGGTGTCGGACCCTCGCTGATCAGATGCCGATGATCTATCAAGAGGATAGATCATCAGTAAGAAAAAGCTAAACAACCCCTTTAACCCGTTCCACATGCAGCAAAGTCTTTTGCCATAAACGGGCGTTTACTTTACTGTCTCAGTCCAGCATATTCTTAAATTGGTTCTTAACCTTCTTGAAATATTCAGTACTTCCATCCCTCAGGGGATAATCATTTTCAGTGGCTTTCCAGTCTCAGAAATTGTGTTTTCCTGGATACGGCTTCTGTTTTGACCTACTTTTCAGCAGCACACACAAACAGGTCTTGGCTCTTAATTAATTAACGGGGGAATGATGGGACCAACCTACTACCTGGCAACTGTAACTAACAATTGCCAATTAACTTCCTACCCAAAGATAACCTTTTGGGATACCTAGTGTACATATCATCTCAGAAAACATCTTTTGCGGATTGCAGAGTGTAAACCATGGCATTAACTCTTTAGCCGTGATGGGCCGTTGCAGTGGGCCAAAGCTCTGACACAATAATGGACTCCTAATAAAACAGAGCAACTAAAGTCTAGCAGAAGACAATATCTCATTACCTTACTGATGATAGGTCCTGCATGCGCAGTGATAACAACAATTAATTGGGTGTGCACATGGCAGATATACACAGAAGGTGGGCCCTCAAAATAATTTCTTCTGGTGGTCCAAGGAACTTCATTCAGACTCTGCGTGTAAAGAAGACATTGATCACCAAATACTTGTCTTTCGGGTGATTGCATCCATCATGAAGCATCAAAAGTCCACAACATACCATCCAGTGTAACCAGGGATATGCTGTTGAGAAACAAGGAAAGTGCGTGGGGATGACCGTATTCATCCCCATATATCACCGATCATTCCTGCATGTAAGTGAAGTTAAAGGGGTTGTCCAGGTTCAGAGCTGAACCTGGACAGCCCTCCATTTTCACCCAGGCAGCCCCCCTGACATGAGCATCGGAGCAGTTTATGCTCCGATGCTCTCCTTTGCCCTGCGCTAAATCGCGCAGGGCAAAGGCATTTTTCTGAGTTCCGGTGACGTACCGGGCTCTCTATGGGGCTGACAGGAACCCCGGTGACGTCACCGGCACTGATGGGCGGGATTTGGCTCTGCCCTAGCCAGTAAAACGGCTAGGGCAGAGCTAAAGCCCGCCCCTCAGAGCCGGTGACGTCACCGAACACACTGCTGGGCGGAAGTTACCGCCCGGCAGTGTGTTATTGAAAACACAAGAGCCCGTGCCCTGCGCGATTTAGCGCAGGGCACGGGAGCGCATCGGAGCATGAGATGCTCCGATGCTAGGCTCAGGGGGGCTGCCGGGGTGAAAATAAGGGTATGTCCGGGTTCAGCTCTGAACCTGGACAACCCCTTTAACTTTTTGGTAATGATTGGTATGACCTTCCTCATACCTGATCAGTACCCACTCTGATAGCCCTTGGAAAAGGTCTTAAATCTGGGGGGAAGGATTTAAGGCTGTATTACACCTGATGATCTTTTCGGCAGATGATCGCTAACGAGCTGTATATATGAGGTGGCTGTATGAACGCTCGTTTGCGATCTTCTTGCAGTGTAATACTGCTGCGGATTGCCCGATGAACCAGCAAAGGCTCGTTCATGGGAAATTTTGATTTTTAAGCATGCTTAACCCTTTCATGACCAAGGGTCATTGATGCCCCAGTGTCCAGGTCAAAATTTACAAATCTGACATGCGTCACTTTATGTGGTAATAGCTTTGGAACACTTTTACTTATCCACGCCATTCTGAGATTGTTTTCTCGTGACACATTGTACTTGATGACAGTCATAAATTTGAGTCAATATATATCACCTTTATTTATGAAAAAATCCCATATTTACCAAAAAAATTTAAAAATTAGCAATTTTGTAAACTTCAATTTCTCTGCTTCGAAAACAGAAAGTGATACCTCATAAAATATTTATTACATAACATTCCCCACATGTCTACTTTATGTTGGCATCATTTTGGAAATGTTATTTTATTTTTTTAGGACATTAGAAGGCTTAGAAGTTTAGAAGCAATTCTTAAAATTTTTAAGAAAATTTCCAAAACCCACTTTTTAAGGACTAGTTCAGGTCTGAAGTCACTCTGTGGGGCTTACATAGTGTATACCCCCATAAATGACCCAATTATGGAAACTACACCCCTCAAGTTACTTAAAACCAATTTTACAAACGTTATTAACCCTTTAGGTGTTCCACAAGAATTAAAGGAAAATGGAGATGAAATTTCTAGATTTCACTTTTTTAGCAGATTTTCTATTTTATTAAATTTTTTTCTTTAACACATTAAGGGTTAACAGCCAAACAAAACTCAATATTTATTACTCTGATTCTGCGGTTTACAGAAACACCCCACATGTGGTCGTAAACTGCTGTATGGGCACACGGCAGGGCGCAGAAGGAAAGGAATGCCATACGGTTTTTGGAAGGCAGATTTTGCTGGATTGGTTTTCTGAACGCCATATGTTTTTTATTTTTCTACCGATCATCTTGTGCAGGGGCTCATTTTTTGCAGAAAGAGTTGAGGTTTTTATTGGTACCATTTTTGGGTACATAGGATTTTTTGATCATTCATTATTACACTTTATGGGACAAGGTGGCCAAAAATTGGCTGTTTTGGAACAGTTTTTTTTTTTTTTTACAGCGTTCATCTGAGGGGTTAGGTCATGTGACAGTTTTATAGAGCAGATCGTTACGGACGTGGCAATACCCAATATGTATACCTTTTCTTATTTAAGTTTTACACAATAATAGCATTTCTGAAACCAAAAAAATTATGTTTTAGTGTCTCCATAGTCTGAGAGCCATAGCTTTTTATTTTTTGGGCGATTGTCTTAAATATGGGCTAATTTTTTGCGGGATTAGGTAACGGTTTGATTGGTACTATTTTGGGGTATATACGCCTTTTTTGATCGCTTGGTGTTGCACTTTTTGTGATGTAAGGTGACAAAAATGGCTTATTTTTTTACACCGTTTTTATTTTTTATGGTGTTTATTGGACGGTGTTGATGATGTGATATATTTATAGAGATGGTCGTTACGGACGCGGTGACACCTAATATGTGTGTTTTTTTTATGTTTTGTTTTTTTTATAGGAAAAGGAAATTTATTTTTTACATTTTTATTTATTTATTTTTACTTTTATTATTTTCACTTTTTTTTTTTTTATCAGTTCCCTCTTGGATCTTGAAGATCCAGTGGGGCTGATGGTTGTACTATACTTTGCAATGCTCTTGCATTGCAAAGTATAATACAATCAGATGCCTGTAGGTGGCAGCACTGGACGCCTATACCATGGCAACCGGACGCCTTTGCAAAGCGTCCGGTTGCCATGGCAACCATCGGGCGCTGCGATCGCAGCAGCCCTGATGGTTGAGACAGAGGGAGCCCTCTCCCTCTATTAACCCTATGGATGCCGCTACTGCGGCATCTATGGGGTTACAGCAGTGTCAGCATAGAGCTGACACACGCTGCTGATGGCGGCGGCTCAGGAATGGAGCCGCCGCCATCACACACAGAAGGGGGACCGCATCGGGGGCAGGGGACGGGGCATCGCTGGAAACTGGGGAGAGGGGGGCAGCATTTCACTACTTACAGGAAGGGGCTGCAGGAAGGGGCGGACCGCATCGGGAGGAAGTAGCAGGAGAAGATGATGGACAAGAAGGGGGCGCAGGTCGGGGCAGGAGGGGGCGGACCGCATCGGGGGGCAGGACAAGAACGGGGCACAGATCGGGGGCTTCAAGGGGGCACGGGGGCTTCAGGACACATTACCGATTTCAGGCTCTGATCTGCAGACCGCAGATCAGAGCCTGAAACTGGCATTTTTTTCACACCGCAATCCGATTAGTTAGTCTGCACAGACTAACCAATCGGATCGATTGCCGGCAAGGGGCCACTCTGATTGGTCCCTTGCCGGCATTACTGCACTGTATGCTGTCCGTGACAGCATACAGGGCAGGGGCAGAAGCTTTAATCCAAGCGCTTTGCAGCGCTTGGATT